>NC_138240.1:753741-758741 GCF_964197995.2 Scardinius erythrophthalmus | reverse complement strand
ACACTGTATTCAAAACTAACAGCTCTTGTGTTCCATGTAGAAAATAAAGGCCACACTCATTTTCCTCATGTTTTGTGGCTTTATGTGTAGAGTTTAGAGAATAGGAGCCATTGTTTGAGAAATTGTGCGAGAGCTATTTTAAAAAAACGGAAATTAAATTGTATTAGAGTAATTTTGTCAAGTCCCAGCTAACAGGGAACACTCTCAGAACGTTCAAAGTTATCTGGTCTTTAATTACGTTCTCTAAACGTTAGCACAAAAATATTATTCATACATCATTTATGGTGCGATTTTCTGAAACGTTTTAGATGAGCATTCGTTTTTTAAATGTTGCTACTTGTTACAGAACATTCAGAGAACGTTGAAAAGTAACGTTCCCATAATGTTTGAAGAATGATACAATGGAATCTTGGCATGAGAAAATCTGGGCGTTTTGAACATTCAAAAGTAATGTTTCCATAACTTAATGGGAACGTTAGCGAAATGTTTTAGAACATATTTTTGTTAGCGTACAGCCACTTCATTATTAGCTCAATGTTCTGCGCATTATTAGATCTGGAATAGAAATGCTCAGATGGTCATATGGCTAAACGCTGTACGTGTGGTTATGATTCCAGAGATGAATATCTGTCGTCTGGAGACACCGCTGAGATCTACTCGGTTCTTTCTGCAACTCTTCTGAAGCTGGAAAAGGTTTGTCTCATGAACGTCTCGGATCTTAACCTGAGATGAGGTGTTTCTTCAGGGTTTAAACAGATTTTGTTGTGAAGATAATATCGCAAAACACTTTCAGATGATCTCAGCTGATAACAACATGTTATAAGAACGTTTTGCTAAAGTCCAGTTGTTTACATTTTTTTCTTTTTTTGTTTCTTGGTCACATGAATGTTAATTCCGTTTTATCATTTATGATTTTGATTATGATCATGAGTGATTATTGATTATTAGCTCTTCTTAACACAATTATGCTTCTCCAGATTCACAGAAACCTGCAGAGACTGATGGAGAGCGTGTCTGACGTCTGACGGAAGAGCAAGGCCAGTCACTGTCAGGATTTCAATGTGTTTCTTACTGTGAAAATAAATCATCTTCATAACCGTTTTATGCAAACATTAGAATAACTGAACTCAGTAATGAAGTTAAACATGAAATAAACATCAGCTGAGACAGTGTTTTCTCACAGGAATCTTTACACATTCAACTGAAGTATATATATAAAAAAAGAGTATGAGATCAAATTATACGAATATTTGATACTTTGTATGAATAGACTGTACAGTTACCCAGCCGACAAATACATGTTCTAAGAACGTTTTGATAACGTTTCCACGAAAATGTTATTTCTGAACGTTCAAACGTCCAGTTTTTAAATGTTTTTTTTAAAATATCTTGGTTATGTGAACATTTTAGGAACATAAACATTCCATTGTATCATTCTTCAAACATTATGGAACGTTACTTTGGAATGTTCTCTGAACGTCCTGAAACAATTAGTAACATTTAAACAACGTTAGACGAATGTACAACTAAAATGTTTCAGAAAACGTTCCATGAATGACATTTTGCAAACGTTATTAAACGTTCTATTAACGTTACTGGTAGAATGTTTGTTAATAACCTTGCCAGAACGTTCCTTGTTAGCTGGGAATTCGCTTGCTGAATCTCATTAGATCTTCAAGTGAGAGATGAATGAAAACTGTATTATTCTAATTTGAAGTGAATAAAGTTTGTCTATGTTATGAATGTTACATTTGATGTGATGTCACACGTCACACGTGTAATAACTGCTCAGGAATGTTTTAAAACGCTTGCCGTGATGATTGTGATTTAGATGATGCACGAAACATTTGAACAACCTGAAGACTTTCACAGAGAAACGAATCCCTGTTGCTTTTATTTGTCTAGATGATTCATGTGAAACTAATATGAGCAGAACTAGAGCGTCTGCATTACTGTTATGATCTTGTGTTCCCCTGGACTTGTGTGGACTTTTATGTTATTTCCTGTTTTGCGTCATGTTTTGTAGTCCTTTGTAGTTTTCCTTGTTGATTAGATCCTGATTGTTCCCAGGTGTGTCTTGTTTGCCATCATTCACCCTTGAGTATAAAACCCCAGTGTTTCTCTTGTTTATTTTGGTTTACTTTGTTATTATTTTAAAGTCCCACTGTGTTGAAAATCCAGCATTTAATGTTGTCTATGTGTCTATGTGGTGTTTTTAATCTGCTTTAAGACAAAGCATGTGTAAATTCATAAGTCGACAGCATTGCTGAGTATTTCCTCCTTAAAACTGCAGTGAACCAAAGACAGTCTCAAAAACACGCTTTGAAATCGCTGGTGTTTCTGACGTCACAAACTACCTTGTAACCAATCAGATCAACGTGTGATCGTCAACCAGTGGATCTCTGAGCTGAGTGAGTGAGTGGAGGCGGGGCTCATCTGCATATTCATAGAGCCGCGCATACTAAATGAGGCAAGGGTGTCGAGTTACATTCAAGATATTTTAATACATGAAGGAATTTCTTTCAAGGAAAAAACTTTTAAATATTTTAATATTTGGTGATCAAAGATGAGGACTTTGGCGAATCCTGGTTTTCTTATTCTCATGAAACAATGTTGTTCTGAGGGTGGTGGTTTGCGAAGGATCTCTTTCAGTTCGGCATTGTAAAGAGTGAGACAGTGAAAGAGTGTGTTGTGTTCTATGCTAATGCGACTGAATGTCATCTCTCCTCTCCACAGAAAACTATTGTTTCTCTCCGAGCTGGAATGAGGACGAGTGACGAGCTCGGGGGAGTTTGATGCTTTCAGCTCCCAAACATCCTGAAAATACGTGACATGAGTTCACTTCTTTATTTGCCCAGGATGAACATCTTAGATTTAAATGTATATGAGAATTGCACATTTAAATCTGGTTAATGTTTTCTGTTTAATCACTCATTGCATAAAAAAAAAAAAAAAAGTATTTTCAGAACAAATATTCTCTCCCATCTAACAGAGACCGTTCTCACAACTTTGAATAACGTTCTGGCAACATTCTCTAAAAAAAAAAGTTCTTCCAGTAACGTTAATAGAACGTTCATTCAATGTTATCTGGCTTTAATAGGCTAAAACGTTAGCACAAAAACGTCATTCATAGAACCTTTTTCTAAAACAATTTAGTTGGACGTTCATCAAACGTTTTTTAAATGTTACTAATTGTTTCAAGAACATTTGAATGTAATTCTCTGCAAATACAGAATTCAAATCATTCTGTAATACTTGCAAATATTAAAATAAGTTCTGATAACTTTCTATGATAATAATCTCTAACGTTCGCATGACCAAGAAAAAAGTTTAGTTTGAAAAAAATATAAACCCTATATGTATTTTACATTTTTTAAATTTTATACAATTATATATTTTATAAAAATATAAAAAATTACGTTTTAAACGTACAGTATGGCATTTTTCGCCACTAGGGGTCGCTAACCTATTTACAATAACAAAGGCGTAGAATGATGACGCAACATTTGCTAAGAATTATGGATCTTGTCGTCAACGTCAAGCCGACCAATCTAATAATGTTTATGGATGACTGAATACATCGATGTTTTTATCATGACTGTGATATGAAGCAGTTCGGGATTACTAAGAGACAGCGATCAGCTCCACACGCAACGCGAGTCCCACGGATATAAAAGGAATACGGACATTTCATTCTACCGAACTACACGCAGAATAACTACTCACAGGTCAGTTTATTAGACAAATTAAACTTGTGAGGTAACGCAGCGCTGTTTCACCTAGTCTAACATTACACTAGCACACTAAACTGCATTTGAATGTGTTGAAATGTATGTGTTAGTTTGTTTGTATGAGACTAGCAGTGAGCTACATCAACATTAGAATAACATACAGATCATATTCTAACATTTTATCATTGTTGAACTATATAACATTGATTAGTTTTATGTAAATATGCTCACCTGTTTAATAAAGTACATGTAGGAGCGGTCGAAGTCTCGGACGTGGAGCTCTCGTTTATATACTGTCTATGGGAGCTCTCGGCATCTCGAAAACACCGCGCTGATATTGATTCTCGTTTTAGTTCTCCTTTTTTATCCAAAGTCTGCTTGCCATGGTCCATAATGTTTGAACGAAACAACAACAGCGTGCAAATAGACATTGCGAACTACAAAGTGGTCCGCGTCAGTCGCTTTGGTTACTATACGCTGATTTCACGCCGCCGCCATTTTGAAATCGAAAGCGAGGCTCCGGTGGGAAAAACCCCGGAAGTAAAGATAAACAACAATGGCTTTGGACTACCAACCTGAAGCTGCTGCCGCGATTTACACTCTTGGATGTTAATATCCAATATAGGATATTTATATAGTTCATTCCTGCTTCTTTTTTTACTTTCTGAATAATATAAAAAAAATATATTTTATTTATAAATGAATTTCACTGTATATAGTCTAAAGTATGAAAGAAATGTATGTACAGTTTTAGAATTGACAAAACATCATTAAACACAACAATACGCCATCGCATTCACGACTCTCCTGTGATTAAAGGCGACACTTCCGGTTTTCTTCCCACCGGAGCCTCGCTTTCGATTTCAAAATAACGGCTGCGTGAAATCAGCATATTAGGCGGCTCTTGTTCATAGCTCTGGTTGCCATAGCAGCACGAGCGGAAACCAGGGACAACGTGGATACAAAACGGAAATAAAGAAACGGGACGTTTCTCGAATTAAATTACAAATTTCTCCTGGTTTGAAAGTTGTTGGAAACAGTCGGGATAATGTAAGTACACAACAAAAAAAATATATATAACATAGATATAGTGATTTTTGCTATTTTTAAAGCAAAAAAGTTATATATTGTGCCTTTAATATAAGAATGACTTTTTCAAAACCTTTTATATAATTTTTGTTCGCTGGAAGCTCATAAAACATGTTTAATTACAGAAGAAATTGACTGTGTTTTTAAGGTTTTAGATATTAACATTGTTAATACTGCTTG
>NC_138240.1:621241-748741 GCF_964197995.2 Scardinius erythrophthalmus | reverse complement strand
GCATGACGACAAGTTCATAATTCCGCTTATGCGTCATCAACCGACGCCTTTGTTATTGTAAGAGGTTAGCGACCGCTAGCGGCGGAAAAAAATACATATTGTATCTTTAAAGTAGCAGAGAGTGTTCAGGCTTTACAGCAGATCTAGAATAAAGTTATTGTCCAGATAAAGTTAGTTTTGATTGATTCACTTCCGTTGTAAAGATCATTAGTTATTAACTTAGGGCCGCTAACACACACCGTTCTCACAGAAAACTGAAACTTTTAATGTGTTCTGGCCGTTCATTCACACACAACAGTGTTTGAGCTCGAGAACACACACTCTGAAACAGGATCCAAGATACAAGTTTTGAAATTTTTAGAAAAGCGTGATCATCTCCGTATAAACGTGAACCTGTGAAACGCTGACGGCGCACTCAAGCGTATCACGTGTTCAGTCTATAGATATGAGTGTTTGAATATATATGTGCGCAGGCGTGTGTCTTACTCTACAAATATTCATGTCTGACTTTAATCATGTACGTATGTTTCCATCCACCTATTTTTATGCTAATTTTGGGATATCACATTTAAAAAACGTTAATATAAGCATAAATTCTAAAAATGCATATTAATTACACGTCTGTCCTGCATAACAGATACGATGCATGCTGAACATCTGGGGCGTGATGCTGTTCATCCGGATGTCGTGGATCGTGGGTCAGGCCGGCATCGGTACGCAGACTCAAGTCAAGTGTGTGTGTGAGTGAGAGTGTGAGTGTGAGTGTGAGTGTGAGTGTGAGTATGAGTGTGTGTGAGTGTGAGTGTGAGTATGAGTGTGTGTGAGTGTGAGTGTGAGCAGTGGCGGACTGGCACCAAAAAGAGGCCCTGGCAATTTAAGCAGAGAGGCCACATTTGTCTTCTCAAGTCATCTGCAACCAACAAAGAAACATAACATTACACAAACAACACACTCCAATAATAGCTTAACCAAGACATGAAAAATAAATGTTTTACCTTCATGTGGTTACAGTAGCAGGTTGCGCAATAATTTGCTTTTCTCTGCCACTCTGTCAATCACATCATCTGTATCCAGTCTCATGAGGATCTCCTTCTCTGTTGCCATCAACATGAAGGCTTCCAAATTTTCCTCTCGCATTCTGCTCCTTAGACGACTCTTGATGAACTTCAGTGTCGAGAAGCTTCTTTCACATTTTCTTTCACTCCGTGTTGTTGATATGCTCTCATTACCCATCATTCACTTGTCATTATCTATCATCTCATCAGGTCAATGATTGCGAGAAGTTCCTTCGCGAATTTCATGAAGTTGAGATCGCGAGAAATTCAAAATACCTTATAAATAGAGAGATTACATACATTTAAGTCAAGTCAAGTCAAGTTTATTTATATAGCGCTTTTCACAACATAGGTTGTATCAAAGCAGCTTCACAGTATTAAATTAGAACAATACATCAATGTTTGTTTCTAGTGGAACGTCCACGTTTGGTAATGCTGATCAATGGTATCGTTGATTGATTAATTCAATTAAATATCCCCAAATATCCCCTTATATTTTATTTAGGCTATTTGTCCTTCACAGGAAAAATAGAAATAAAAAGTCATTATTATTATTTAGTTCATAGGGCTATTATTTTTCAGAGATAGGCCGTGGTGTTTGTTTGTTTGCTTTTTTCCTTGTTTTTTTTGTGGCCGCCTGCAGCTCCGCTTAATTTATTATTATTTTATTCATATTTACATTTACATTTATGCATTTGGCAGACGCTTTTATCCAAAGCGACTTACATTGCATTCAAGGTACACATTTTTACATTTTGTCAGTTCATATATTATACTTTATTTATTTATTTATTTAGCCTTTTTATATTGTGATGAGCGCCGAGCGAGCCGCTAGCTGTGCTGCCGGTTGCGGGCGGCCAATCCGCCAAAAGGCGGCCGCATCTCCGCTTTATTTATTTATTTAGCCTTTTTATATGGTTGTGCGCCACAAGTTGTGATGAGCGGCGAGCGAGCCGCTGGTGGTGCTGCCGCTTGCAGCCATTGCGCCAATAGGCGGCCTTTTCCTCGCTTTATTTAGCCTATTTATTTGTTTGTGATGCGGCCACAACAAGTGATGAGATGAGGCGGCCGCAGTGGCATTTGCCCACATTGCCCAATGGCCAGTCCGTCACTGAGTGTGAGTGTGTGTGTGTGTGTGTTTGTGAGTGTGAGTGTGAGTGAGTGAGTGAGTGAGTGTGAGTGTGAGTGTGAGTGTGAGTGTGAGTGTGAGTGAGTGAGTGAGTGTGAGTGTGAGTGTGAGTGTGAGTGTGAGTGTGAGTGTGAGTGTGAGTGAGTGTGAGTGAGTGAGTGTGAGTGTGAGTGTGAGTGTGAGTGTGAGTGTGAGTGTGAGTGTGAGTGTGTGTGTGTGTGTGTGTGTGTGTGTGAGTGTGAGTGTGAGTGAGTGTGAGTGAGTGTGTGTGTGTGTGTGTGTGTGTGTGTGTGTGTGTGTGTGTGTGTGTGTGTGTGTGTGTGTGTGTGTGTGTGTGTGTGTGTGTGTGTGTGTGTGTGAGTGTGAGTGTGTGTGCGTGCGTGTGTGTGTGTGTGTGTGAGAGTGAGTCAAAACTCCATCAGTGACAGAATGGAGAAAAACCCTCGTGAGAAACCAGACTCAGTCTCAGTTCTCCTCTGGCCAACGAGCGAACAGTGTATGATTATGATTATGATTATGATTCAGGAGCATTACAGGTCAGAGGTCAGACTGGATCAGAACATTCACTGAGCTATCCTGCATGGGTTTGCTGTGTATGATCATAGATTATGAATGTGTGTTTGTTTTGCTTCAGCTCTGTCCTGTGCCATCGTCCTCATGGCCATCGTGGTGACGACCATCACTGGCCTGTCGACGTCAGCCATCGCCACCAACGGCTTCGTGCGCGGAGGTCAGAGGTCTAGCTTCTGTTCTGAATGTTTGAGTCATAATTTCCTCTAAAGTGAATGTGTGAATGTGTGTTTGTAGGCGGGGCGTATTACCTGATCTCCAGGAGTCTGGGTCCCGAGTTCGGCGGATCCATCGGCCTGATCTTTGCCTTTGCCAATGCCGTCGCGGTGGCCATGTACGTCGTGGGTTTCGCAGAAACCGTCGTTGAACTTCTGGATGTGAGTATGAACACAAAAGCCTTGGATGAATAGATGAGGAAGATGAGCAAGCATGAACTTTCATTATTTCTTTAAATGTGCATGCCTTCTACACTGCAAAAAATGATTTTCTTACTTAGTATTTTTGTCTTGTTTCCAGTGCAAATATCAAAATCTTCTTAAATCAAGATGCATTTACTAGATGAGTAAAATGACATAAGATATTATGTCCCGTTTTCCGGGGGAATTAATCAAAAATTAAGTGAGTTGATGCTTAAAACAAGCAAAATGATCTGCCATTGGGGTCAGAAAAACAATGTTAATTCAAACAGAAACAAGATTATTTTTCTCACCCCTTTGGCACATCATTTTGCTTGTTTTAAGCATCAACTCACTTATTTTTTGATTAATTCCCCCGGAAACGGGACATAATATCTTATTTCATTTTACTACTTTAGTAAACGGATCTTGATTTAAGAAATGTTTGATATTTCAACTGGAAACCAGACAAAAATACTAAGAAAAGCATTTTTTCAGTGTATTAGGGGTGACAGACTGACATATATGACCCATATAGACTCATTCTTCTGAAGTGTTCTGATGTAAACTGTGTTTGTCAGAGTATAGACGCTCTGATGACCGATGAGATCAATGACATCAGGATCGTGGGAACGCTCACGGTGATTTTACTGCTGGGAATCTCCATCGCTGGAATGGAGTGGGAAGCGAAGGTCAGGACGTTCCCATATGGATTCAGATTTCTTCTTGCAGTAGTTATTATTCCCGTGATGTATTGATTATCTTTGACAGGCCCAGATTGTGTTATTGGTGATTCTTGTGGCGGCGATTTGCAACTACTTCATTGGATCCTTCATCCCTGTGGAGGCAAAGGAACCCAAAGGCTTCTTCAGTTATAACGGTGGGACGTCTCTGCTCCTCTGCTTTAGGTTGAGATCAATCAGTCCTGAGGAATTACTCTGATGACTCTTTTTATACAGTATGAAAAACTGATATTTAAAGGCCTTGGATCGCGCAGCTTTGTTTGATGCGTTGATGTAATCTCCACTGAAACAGGAAGCAAAGGCGGGACTTATTGATTGGCTCCTCCCCCTTTTCAAATAACCAATAGCGTTTAGTTTACCTCACAGACTGACAGCACCATTAGAAGTGAATTGAGTAACGAACACATATATATAACATCTCCAACCCATAATGCTCCGTGTCAGTTAACGCTCACTTTAGTCAGGTGGTGTTTATAGCAAAGGGGGCGGAGCTTTAGATTCTAGAGAGCGTTTGATTGGACAGAAGATGTGATGAGAAGCTGAAGTCATAAAAATCCCTGATCCGTTTTAGCGGAAGTGAGAGACTGTACGTTTTGAATGCTTATTTCTCCTAAATGCGAATTTTGTCATTGTTTTGGAAGCTTATTCATAACCTTAAGGCGAACATATTCATCCTCAAAGCTAAAAACCGTACATTTGGGTTTCAGCGGGTCTTTAATTTAGAATGTATTTTTGTAAGAAAAGAAATTTGCATGAAATTTTAATATTTAATATATAGAGCTACTTGCTCTTCATCGCTCATTGTGTTTTTTAAACATAATTGCGCCTTTATCATTTTTTCATGTGCACGCTATGACAGATATGATGCATATATAGATGAGTGCAGAATGTGTCATGATGTTGTGGGTGTAAGATGCACTGATGGTCTTTAACTGGCTCAGTGTTAATGCTGGTTCTTCATACTCAAAGCTGTGTCGTTCCTGTGTTTGTCCGTCTCTAAGCTGCCATAATGATGGAGAACATGGGTCCAGACTTCAGAGACGACGAAACCTTCTTCTCCGTGTTTGCCATCTTCTTCCCGGCCGCCACAGGGATCCTAGCCGGAGCCAATATATCCGGAGACCTGGCGGTGAGAGATGATCCTCACTCAACAACTGATGCACTCAAGTATTATTCACCAAACCAAGATGACAGTTTTCAGCCAAAACACAACACCAAAACCAAATTTATTTTAAATAATCAACTCTCAAATAAAAACTGAATTTTGCACATATTTAAATTGCATTTTTTTATGTCAAATTTGTTGCTATATAAACATTTAAATGCTGGCTGTCTAATTTATTCAAACATGCATTAAATATGGAAGACTACAGGTAAAGTAAAAATATCATGAATATGTAATATAGTGCATATATGAATCAAACGCTCCTCTAGAGTTATTTCTCTAGCTGACTGGAGTTTATGGACACTGATGTCTCTGAGGTAATGTGACGTTTGAAGCTGTTTCATTGACTTCTCTCCGCGGTTGATGGATTATAGGAGACATGATTGAGTTCAGGAAGTTGTTCTGTATCTTTCCTCATTCCTTCTGATGTTCATGTTGATTTGCTGCTGTAGTAGTAAAGAGGAAGAGATGATCGGTTCTTCTGTCACACACATTAAAGAGACACAAAATGTCCACTTTTTTAAATGTTTTAAAAACGTTTTCTTTTTTTCTTGGTTATGCAAACGTTAAGGGAACATTCCAGTCTTCAAACATAATGGGAACGTTACTTTTGAATGTTCTCTGAAAGTTTAATTAGTAACATTTTAAAAGCGTTAGATGAACGTCCAACTGAAATGTTACAGAATATTTTTTTCCATGATTGATGTATAAATAATGTTTTTGTTCTAACATTTTGAGAACGTTATTAAAGACCAGATAACTTTTAACCAACGTTCTATTAATGTTGCCGGAAGAACGTTTGATCATAACTTTGACTGTTCGCTGGGTAATTAAATGTCACTGTTTCGCCCTCTGGATCCATTTCAACATTTCAACATTTCTTTCTCAGGGGTTATATTTGAGATTCTGTGGATTTTTGTCATCATATTTCATAAGAGATGATGTTTGTAACATCTGCCCGTGTCTAGGATCCGCAGTCAGCGATTCCCAAAGGAACTCTCCTGGCGATCCTCATAACCGGAGTGGTTTACATCGCTGTCGCCTTCTCGAACGGTAATGTGTTCTTCCTTCGACCGCCGTCTCGAGTCTCGGATCAGACGTGACGTTGTGTGTTTGCTGTGTCTTCAGGCTCTTGTATCGTGCGAGACGCCACAGGCGACGATAACGACACGATCGTGGGATCGCTGGAGAACTGCACCGACGCCTCGTGCTCGCTCGGATACGACTTCTCCATCTGCAGAGAGGGAGGCTGCAAGTACGGGCTTCAGAACGACTTCCAGGTAGGTGTGTGTGTGTGTGTGTGTGTGATGCCGAACACAAGCATGACGTGCTTATATACTTATGGTAATATTAGAATGCATACACTACTAGTCAAAAGACGGAATAATTAAAGTCCCCCTGTAGTCAATCATTTTATCTCTTAAAACTCATCTTTGATTTGTTTGATTTCATCGTTTTTTCATTGAAATATCTTGAATGTAACTCGACACCCTCGCCTCATTTAGTATGTGCGGTTCTATGAATATGCAAATGAGCCCCGCCTCCACTCACTCCCTCAGCTCAGAGATCCACTGGTTGACGATCACACGTTGATCTGATTGGTTACAAGGTAGTTTGTGACGTCAGAAACACCAGCGATTTCAAAGCGTGTTTTTGAGACTGTCTTTGGTTCACTGCAGTTTTAAGGAGGAAATACTCAGCAATGCTGTCGACTTATGAATTTACACATGCTTTGTCTTAAAGCAGATTAAAAACACCACATAGACACATAAACAACATTAAAAGCTGGATTTACACCACAAGGGGACTTTAAGATAGTTAATGTGTCTGAAAGAAGTTTTGTTGAGATTTCTGTGATGTCACTGATGGATGTGTGGTTCTGTCAGGTGATGAGTTTGGTGTCTGGGTTCGGGCCGCTCATCACCGCTGGGATCTTCTCCGCTACGCTCTCGTCGGCGCTGGCGTCTCTGGTCAGCGCTCCTAAAGTCTTCCAGGTCAGATTTCAGATCCTTCTCTGTGTTTGTGACACTGAGGTCAGAGGTTAACTGAGGCCATGGCCACGCAACATGCTTTTCTTACTTGGTATTTTTGTCTTGTTTCCAGGCCAAATATCTAAACATTCTTAAATCAAGATGCATTTACTAGATGAGTAAAATGACATAAGATATTATGTCTTGTTTTCCAGGAGAATTAATCCAAATGAAGTGAGTTTTTGCTTAAAACAAGCTAAATGATCTGCCAGTGGGGTCAGAAAAATAATGTTAATTCAAACAGAAACGAGATTATTTTTCTCACCCCATTGGCACATCATTTTGCTTGTTTTAAGCAAGAACTCACTTCATTTTTATTTATTTCGTCAGAAAACAAGACTTAATATCTTATGGAATTTTACTACTTTAGTAAATGGATCTTGATTTAAGAAATGTTTGATATTTGTCCTTCCATTCACTCATAATGAGAACATTATTAAAGACTAGATAACTTTGAACGAACGTTTTATTAACGTTACTGGAAAAATGTTTGTTCATAACTTTGAGAGAACCTTGACAGAACGTTTGCCAAAGTCCTGAGAACTTCATCTTATGTGATGATTATTTGTATTTAATTAAGAAAAACACACAAAAACACATTATTTAACCGTTTGCATCTGCAAATTGTCCATTACACATGTTTCTTGTAACGTCAATGTTAATGACGTCGACTGTCCGACTTCTAAACACTTGAGTAGATTTCCATCACAAGATCTTCTCATCTTCTACTGTTACTTTAAGGGTTTCAACAAGGCAACCTGATACAAAAGCTTGTGCTTTCTGATTTTCGCATTTGGCATTTGGGTAATTTATTGCAAAATCATCAGATACAGCAGCGAACGAGGCAATTTGTTTGATGTAAACGCTCTCGTAAGGATAATGCATGAAGTGAAAAAATGTTTAAAAGCTTGAATGCAATGTAAGCCACTTTGGTTAAAAGCATCTGCCAAAAGCATACAGTAAATGATGATGCATTTTCTGTCTTTTATCTTATGTGTGTGTGTGTGTGTGTGTGTGTGTGCTTCTGCAGGCCTTGTGTAAGGATAAAATCTACCCTGGATTACATGTGTTTGCCAAAGGATACGGAAAGAACAAAGAGCCTCTGCGCGCGTACGTCCTCACCTTCGTCATCGGCCTGGCCTTCATTCTGATCGGTAAATCACCCTCAACTTCACTCTTATACTGTCAAACCAAAGATTATTCAGACACCAGATATAACTTTTGATGTTGTTTCACTAGTGTGCAGGACTCTATAGTTCATTTATGTGAGTGAGGAGAGCAAAATAAAGTAAACTGTGACATATTTAGAGGTGGGCATAGATTAATTTTTTTAATCTAGATTAATCTAGATTAATTTTGAAATTAATCTAGATTAATCTAGATTAAAATGGCTCATTTGAATTCTGCCGAAGGCATTCAGAATATGTGTGCTACCCAAATAATGACTATAAAAGTAGGCTAAGTCTTTGAGAACGGGTTTCTCAAGCCAGGTGGCGCATTAGACCAGGGGCTCATCTCCTGTTTCCAAAATGCATCACAAACTGCTTGAGAAAGCTGTTCTACTCATAGACTGTAAAAGGTTACTTCTGTACTGTTACCGTCCGTAGGCAACATAGGCCTATGTTATTATCAACTACTATAGGCTATCAATTAGGGATGGGCGATATGGCCTAAAATCTATATTTTGATATACATTGCAGCCTTTTGCGATAACGATATACAGTATATTATAATAAAACCATTACAGAACAGGTTACACAGACCCTGCTAAACAACTGCTCATTTTTTTTTAAAGGGTATATGTAGTTTTGAGAACATATATTGTGCAAAACTGTAAGTATACAACATAATTTTGCAGATAAATAAAATTTAAGTACACTAGCTGCAGAGATCTTAAGTAGGTCTAATGTTTCTTATAGCTTTGACCTTATGAAACCCCAAATTTAAAGTTATAATATTGTCTAACTGATGTCTTTTCAGTTAAAAAGAAACACAACAACGATTCTTAAAATCGGGCGTAGACAGAGATTGTGTTAACGTTACACCACTAAGATATATTGGATTGAGAATAATACGCGCGCGCTGGTATTCAGTGATATCAGTTTCAGTTTCGTTTTGAATTTGAGGTGGTAGAACGGATTAGTCGTGTGTTAACTTACCGAACCGTTACCCCACACACTCGGATAGTTTGCTGCTGTTTGTCGGACGGCTTAAATCCGAACCAAGTCCAAATTATGGATGTTGCAGTTTTCACTTTCAGCCGTGTTTACTTAAGTAGACGACGAATATGATGCGGTACAGCCGGGTTACCTCGCGGCCGCGGGTAGATTGAGTCATCATTGCTTGTGTAGTAGAGCCATCTCCCAACCCAACTTGGGGAATAGATTAACGGCGATATTTTTTTTATCGCGCGATAAGAGTCTCGCGTTAACGCCGATAACGGCCCACCACTAGACATATTACACCCAAATATTCTTCATCCAGTGACTACCAGTGACATTATCCACACTTTGAGCTGATCATGTTTTGCTGAAGTGTGTTTTCTTTAATTGCTAATGCTCTTTTTACACACAGACTGAACAGAATGAAGCATTGCTTGGTGATTGGTTGAGCTAAACTGGTATTATCTAATTGTGTAGTTAAATTTACCAGCTGACAGATATTCAACATAATTCATGTGTGAGACAGTCTAACAGAAGGACGGACAAAACCAGTCAAATATCAACTGAGTTCTGCTCATATTTTATCACCATTCTCTAAACTATAGCGGATAAACTGATAATGTGAGAAATGTTGAAGATGTCTGAATAAATGTTGGTTTGACTAAGTTGGTGTCTAAATCACGTGTGTTGGTGTTTCAGCGGAGTTAAACATCATCGCTCCCATCATTTCCAACTTCTTCTTGGCCTCGTACGCACTGATAAACTTCTCTGTTTTCCACGCGTCGCTGGCCAACTCTCCAGGCAAGTGTCATTTTCTCTGAAGTCAGTGGCTGAATCCGAATCCATTCACGATTCCCTACGTTAGTCCACTAATACTGTTCACTTGAAGGAGTGAGTGAATTCGGACAGCCGTTGAGCGTACATCATTATTGCAGTGCATTGTGGGATTGAATGGGTGCACTCAATATCGTCCACTATGGTATCCACTACAAATTGCCGTCCGCTCAAATAGTAATGCCCTGTTTGAGGGTATAGGGGGTGATTTCGGATTCAGCCAGTGTGTAAAACATCCCTGATGGAGTTGATCACGCTGATGCACATCTGGACAGGGTGGCGTCCGAGCTTCAAGTACTATAATAAGTGGGTGTCGTTGGCCGGAGCCGTGCTGTGTTGCGTCGTGATGTTCGTGATCAACTGGTGGGCGGCGCTGGTCACCAACGGCATCGTCCTGGCGCTCTACATATACGTCAGCTATAAGAAACCAGGTCAGATCTGCTTTCACTTCAGATTGTGCAACGCTTAATGTGACATATTGTTTAAAGTCCCCCTGTAGTCAATCATTTTATCCCTTAGAACTCATCTTTGATCACCAAAATGACATATTTAAACATTTTTTCCTTGAAATATCTTGAATGTAACTTTCCTCATTTAGTATGTGCGGTTCTATGAATATGCAAATGAGCCCCGCCTCCACTCACTCACTCAGCTCAGAGATCCACTGGTTGACGATCACACGTTGATCTGATTGGTTACAAGGTAGTTTGTGACGTCAGAAACACCAGCGATTTCAAAGCGTGTTTTTGAGACTGTCTTTGGTTCACTGCAGTTTAAAGGAGGAAATACTCAGTAATGCTGTCGACTTATGAATTTACACATGGTTTGTCTCAAAGCAGATTAAAAACACCACATAGACACATAAACAACATTAAAAGCTGGAATTACACCACAGGGGGACTTTAAAATTCCGTATTGTGAGAAACTTGGAATGATTAAGATTATTAATGTTTTTAAAAGAGTCTCTTCTGCTCACCAAAGCTGCATTTATTTGATCAAAAATACAGTAAAACAGTGAAATATTATTATAATGTAAATCATCTGTTGTCTATGTGAATATACAGTAAAGTGTAATTTATTCCTGTGATCAAAGCTGAATGTTCAGCATCATTACTCCAGTCTTCAGTGTCACATGATCCTTCAGAAATCACTCTAATATGAGGATCTGATGATCAAGACACATTTATGTTCATATTTTTGTGGAAACTGTGATACATTTTATTTTTAAGAATTCTTTAATGAATAAAAAGTTTAAAAGAACAGCATTTATTTGAAATAGAATCTTTTATAACATTATAAATGTCTTTACTGTCACTTTTGATCAATTGAATGCATCACTTTGGATAAAAGCATCTTCCAAATGCATAAATGTTAACTAATGTGAGTACTTATTGTAAAGTGTCAGAGGTTAAACTGTGTCTTTCTGCTGCAGATGTGAACTGGGGTTCGTCGACACAAGCGCTGATGTACAATAAAGCGCTGACACACAGTCTTCATCTGACGGGCGTCGAGGATCACATCAAGAACTTCAGGTGAAGCAGATGAACACACAGACGTGTGACTCTAGAGAGAATTATTCAACAACAACAACAATAGGGGAATACAGAGTCAAAAATTAAGATCACAATTCTGCATTTTGTATAAAAAAATTAATCATACATCTAAAACATCAAGTATAATTTTCAACAGCTTTACGATTGTTCTAATGAAGTCAAAAAAACCTTTAAGTCAGTTGAAAATAGTCTACCATTTAGTTCAGTTAACATACTTTTTTTTTATGCATATGATGTTTCCCTAATAAAATTACAATTTTAGTTACATTTCCAATAAGCCGGTATCACAATCCATAAACAAGACCATTATATCAGTGATAGTGACAAATTTGTAAAACAACTCAAAAATAAACAAGTGCTGGGTTGTTTCAACCCAACTTTGGGTCAAATATGGACAAACCCAGCTGTTGGGTTACATTTTTAAATTACATTTTTAACCCTAAGTTTGGGTTTGTCCATATTTGACCCAAAACAGCATTTTTTAGAGTGTAAACACTTTGGACCAAACTAACGTGACTCTGCAGAGACGTGAAGTTGTGATGTTTCCCACAGGCCTCAGTGTCTCGTCATGTCCGGATACCCAAACTCTCGGCCGGCGCTGATGTATCTCGTACACGCTTTCACCAACAACTCAGGCTTGATGGTGTGCGGACACGTGCGCTCTGTACGTCACCTCAACAACACACACTTCATCTCTTCTTCAATATGACACTGCTAAACATGATGTTCTTCCTCAGTGTTTCTGTCTCGTTTTCCAGCACAAATATCGAAACATTCTTAAATCAAGACACATTTACTGGAGAAGAAGCAATATTGTATTCATGCTCATGTTAGTTCACAGTGCATTAACTGTGTAAACAGATACTTTTGACCTTAAAAATTTATTAAATGCTGAAATGAACATGCACTGGATGCTGTTGAAGGATTGTTAGTTCACGTTAGCTGAATAAACGACACACTTATTGTAAAGTGTTTTAAGATAAGAAAATCTTAATACGGAAGGAGTTCTGACCCCATTGGCAGATATCTGTTCTTGTTTTTTTGGCAGAAACTCACTTATCTTTGATAAGTTTTAGTATACAAGACCTAATGTAAGTTATTTTGCTTCTCAAGTGAATGTATCTTGATTTAACCCTCTAGTGTTTTTCGTTCAAATTTTACATTTTGTTTTTTCTAAGTATTTTACTTGATCAGAATGTGACTTTAGTAGCACTTGCAGTGTGAACATTTCATTCGAAGGTTAAATGGTCTTAAAAATGAGTCACGCTTGAGCTCCTCACAATCGAAACTGATCACCATAGATATGAATGAGAAAAAGAAAAAGTACAATCAACAAATCAGACATGATGCAGAAATAAGCACACAGCAATGAAGGGGTTAATTGACAAATTATTATTATTTTATTTAGAATTTTTTATTTTATGGAAACCAACAGATCATAATTATTGCATAAATATTACCATAGCATAAATACTACCATAAAATTAATTCAAAATATTATTGAACAACATTACTACTGTGTTTGTGTTTTTTGTTTCTGCTATTGGATTTTTAATTTGAAGTGTATTTTCTCTTCCTATCATTCCTAGTGTTCACATCCTGTGTTTAGTTCCTGTTTTCCTTTGTTTCTGTAGTTACCCTCATTTGTTGCCTCAGTGATTGATTACCCTCGCCTGTTCCCAGTTATCCTCTGGTTATGTGTTTTAGTTCTTTCCCTGTGCTTGGATTTACTTTTTAGCTTATGTTTGTTAATAAATGGTTGCATTTGGACCCGACTCTCCCTCGTTTCTGAACAGCTGTGAGTGTGAGCCGTAAATAAAGGGTTAAAAGGGTTTCGATATTTGTACTGGAAAACAAGACTAAAATACTGTGTATATTGTAAGTTTTTGCAGTTTCCTCAGCCAAAGCTGCAGTTGTTCTGTCCTTCTCCTGCAGGGATACCGGCGGCCGAACTATAAGGAGATGATGAACGAGCAGGTCCGCTATCAGCGCTGGCTCCTGAAGGCCCGAATCAAAGCTTTCTACACTCCTGTGTTTGCTGATGATCTCAGACAAGGAGCCCAGTATCTCCTACAGGTCAGAACGCACCCGGAAAACATGACAGATTATGTCATTTTTGATAAAGAGCTCATGTAGTGATGTGAATCAGTGTAATCAGAGAGTGGCTTCCTCAGTGTTCTTCCTCAGTGTTTCTGTCTCGTTTTCCAGCACACATATCTAAACACTCTTAAATCAAGATACATTTACTGGAGAAAAAGTGAAAAATGACTGAAGATATTAAGTCTTGTCTAATGAAAAATGCATCAAAATGAAGCAAATTCATGCTTAAATCTGCTAATGGAGTGAGACAAATAATCTTGTTTTCCCTTTGAGTTAAGAGTTTTCTTCTGACTCCATTGGCGGATATTTGTTCTCACTTCATTTTGATGCATTGTTCAGTCTTAATATCTTCAGTCATTTTGCTTCTCCAGTAAATGTGTCTTGATTTAAGAATGTTTAGATATTTGTGCTGGAAAATAGGGCAGAAATACTAAATAGAACAATAATTTTTGCAGTGTAAAAACAATTTTTTGAAGTTGTAAATAAAGTTTACTGGAGTGTATTGTACAAGAAAATACTGTTAAAATTGTTCTACAAAGAAACTTCACGTCATTTAATGGATTTCTTGCCGTTTTCTTAGAAATTTCTAGTAAATTTCACAGACAATCACAGACTGTAAATAGTTTGTCCACCAGTGTTAGTGGAGTGTGAGAGTGAACCTGCTGTGGTTTGATTGACAGACCGCTGGTTTGGGTCGCCTGAAACCAAACACACTAGTGTTCGGCTTCAAGAACAACTGGAGGGACGGCGAGATGAAGGACGTGGACACCTACATCAACACCATCCAGCGAGTCTCTTTCTGTCTTCATCTTTAACCTGTTAAAGGTCTTGCACACTGAGGCCGAAATCTTCGTATGCGTTTTTTCGTATTCGTCGTTCGGTGGCTCTGAGTTGTCAAAACACAATTCAAACTTCTTGCTACGGATGCGGAAAACGCAGAAAATTTAACCTGATCCGAATTTTTTTATGACGGACAAAAGTTTCATTGTGTAAACGTGTTTTTTTTTTTCATTTTTCGGCAATTTTCGGACACAAATTTGGGACTCAGTGTGCAAGGACCTTAACTCTCATGACACTTCTTTCATTGCACACATTTAAAATTCATCCAGTGAAAAAATGGAAATGCTACTTTAAAACCATTTAGTGGCAAATTCAACTTAAAGTTTGGAACACAATTGATTAGACATACAGCATTTTTTTTAGAGGCCAAATTATTTTGTTAAAATATATCTTTTGTTTAGTTTTTGTTTAAACTTACACATATATACAATTTTACACTTTCTATGCTGCAATAATCTGAGTGTCTTCTTTAAAAATAAGCAAGTATTCATGAATTACAACCATTTAAAGATTCCTTATATTGTCCTTTCTCTGAGTCTTGATGCTGTTTTCAGGTTTTTATGAATGTTGATTATTTCCTCATATTCCCAGTGATGCGTTCGACCTGCAGTACGGGGTGGTTCTCCTGAGACTGAAGGAAGGTCTCGACATCTCTCACATTCAAGGTGGAGTTTCCAGTTACTGAAGTGTAAACTTCATCGGTCTCTTCATCAGGGATTTTAACGCCACTGCTCTTTCTCCAGATGAGTTTCTGTCCTCGCAGGAGAAAACGCCGGGAATGAAGGATCTCTTGGTGTCCATCAACATCAAAGACTTCGACAGCGATTCCTCCAAACCATCATCTATAGCAACCAGCTGTCAAAGCAGCCCGCTCATCTTCAGAGGTCAGAGGTCATGAACGTTTAATGAGCGTTAGAGACTGAACTCAGTTGTATTATGACACTACAAATGTCCTCCAGTTTATGTTTTGTATCTTCAGAATGTCAGATTCAAAGGCTAACAGGGAACGTTCTCTCAAAGTTATGAAACAAGTGTTCTTCCAGTAATGTTAAAGTCCCCCTGTGGTGTAAATCCAGCTTTTAATGTAGTTTATGTGTCTATGTGGTGTTTTTAATCTGCTTTAAGACAAACCATGTGTAAATTCATAAGTCGACAGCATTGCTGAGTATTTCCTCCTTAAAACTGCAGTGAACCAAAGACAGTCTCAAAAACACGCTTTGAAATCGCTGGTGTTTCTGACGTCACAAACTACCTTGTAACCAATCAGATCAACGTGTGATCGTCAACCAGTGGATCTCTGAGCTGAGGGAGTGAGTGGAGGCGGGGCTCATTTGCATATTCATAGAACCGCGCATACTAAATGAGGCAAGGGTGTCGAGTTACATTCAAGATATTTTAAGGCATGAAGAATCTTTTTTCAAGGAAATAACATTTAAATATGTAATTTTGCTGATCAAAGATGAGTTTTAAATAATAAAATGATAGACTACAGGGGGACTTTAATAAAACGTTCAATCAAGATTTTCTGGTCTTTAATAATGTTCTCAAAACGTTAGCACAAAAACATCATGCATACTATACAACATTCATGCAGAGTTTGGATGTTCATATAACCTTTTTTTAAATGTTACAACTTGTTTCAGAACATTTAGAGAACATTCAAAATTAACATTCCATAATGTTTGAAGAATGATACAATGGAACGTTCGCTTCACATATTCAAAAACACTTCAAATTCATGATGAATGTTAGTTCTCTTGTTGAACCTGCATCTGGTAAACTCCTCTTCTCTAACGACAGACACGAAGAAGCTTCGCCTGCCGCTCAGTTCTGCGGACGAGAGACTCCTCAACGCCAGCCAGCAGTTCCAGAAGAAACAGAGCAAAGGGACGATTGATGTTTGGTGGCTGTTCGACGACGGAGGTCAAGTGATATTTCAACTTTAATGTACTTTTGATTGAATGTACAGTCAAACCAAAAATTATTCAGACAGCAGATATAATATCTGATATTGTTCCACTAGTGTGATCAGGACACTATAGTTCATTTCTGTAAGTGAGGAGAGCAAAGTAAAGTAAACTGTGACATATTACACCCAAATATTCTTCATCCAGTGACTACCAGTGACATTATCCACACTTTGAGCTGATCATGTTTTGCTGAAGTGTGTTTTCTTTAATTGCTAATGCTCTTTTTACACACAGACTGAACACAGTGAAGCATTGCTTGGTGATTGGTTGAGCTAAACTGGTATTATCTAATTGTGTAGTTAAATTTACCAGCTGACAGATATTCAACATAATTCATGTGTGAGACAGTCTAACAGAAGGACGGACAAAACCAGTCAAATATCAGCTGAGTTCTGCTCATATTTTATCACCATTTTCTAAACTATAGCGAATAAACTGATAATGTGAGAAATGTTGAAGACGTCTGAATAAATGTTGGTTTGACTGTTTTCTTTGCCTTCATTATATCCTGTGAGAGAGTGTCGCTTTAATAAGTTATCAACACCTCGCTGTCGTAGGCTTGACTCTTTTGATACCATATTTGCTAACCAACAAAAAGAAATGGCGCAACTGTAAGATCCGTGTGTTCATCGGAGGAAAGATAAACCGGATCGACCACGACCGCAGAGCGTGAGTATTACTGACAGCTCTACACATGCTGGATGAACTTTGAGTACAAATTATTTTATTTTTGTTTATATTTGTCTACAGAATTAGTTTTAAACATTTAAGTATAAGCCTTAAAAGTCCACACTTTTGACTGGTAGTTTATCATATAAAACCATTTTAAATTGGAGATAATCAGCTAGTGCAGTAGTAACACTAAACCTTCACTTTGAATTAAGTTTATTTTTCTAAACACATTGGCACTGCAGATATTGGTTCTGGTTTTAAGTACAAACTCACTTCATTCTGACTCAGAAAACATGACTTAATATATTCAGTGATTTTTTCTTCTCTTGTAAATGTATATTGATTTAAGAATATTTGTGCTGGAAGACAAGAATATTGAGTAAAAGTCAAATACAGTGTATGCATGTAGTGAAAACTACTAAAGCTTTTGCTCTGGCACAGAATGGCGGCGTTGCTCAGTAAGTTCAGGATTGATTTCTCTGACATCACTGTTATTGGAGACATCAACATCAAGCCGAAGAAGCACAAGTGAGTTTAGATCCATTGGCCAGTAATGAGCAGTGTTGGGGAAAAGTTACTTTGAAAAGTAATGCATTACAATATTGCATTACTCCCTTAAAACGCAAATCGCTAATGGCTAATTGCAAAAGACTTATTGCTATACTTTTTAAGAAAAGCTTTATTTTAAAAAGTGACAGTGATATTTTGTAAATTTTAAAACTAATGCATTGCTAGTTCCTTGAAAAAGTAATCTGATTACGTAACTCAAGTTACTTGTAATGGGTTTCCCCAACACTGGTAATGCGCATGTTTTGCACCGGGACCCTCCAGAAACAGTGTGATTGTGTCCTCAGTAAGGCGATGTTTCAGGAGATGATTGAGCCGTACAGACTGAGGGAAGACGACATGGAGCAAGAAGCCGCTGAGAAACTGAAGACTGAAGAGCCCTGGAGGATCACAGATAATGAGCTGGAGCTCTACAGGGCCAAGGTCAGGTTGCCTTCACTTAAAAGTGCAGTGATTTTTAGCGGCGTCTAGTGGTGAGGTTGTGAACTGCACCCAACAGACGTTACAGTGGCCGACAGGAAGTGATGTCGTCGTCTGAGGCAGCAGAGAGTAGCCAGTTAAGCAATTAGGTTTTTACAAAGATAAATTAAGAAATTTGTTTTACTAAATTATTCAGTAAAACGATATGTTATTGCGAATATTATTGTTACTTGTTCATCATTGTGTCAGTGTTTTATTCGCTGACTTTAGCTCGCTTCTTTACACAAAGAACAACATAGTGACGAAACGTGTTTGTCCGTTCAGGGCCACCGTAGAAACATGTCGATGTAAGGAGACTCCGCCCACACTCTCTTCTGATTGGCTGATTTTTGAATGATTTAGTTGCGAGTGCAGTGCGCTTGCAGAGAGACTCCGCCCACACGCTCTTCTGATTGGCTGATTTTTGAATGATTCGGTTGCGAGTGCAGTGCGCTTGCAGAGAGACTCCGCCCACACGCTCTTCTGATTGGCTGATTTTTGAATGATTCGGTTGCAAGTGCAGTGCGCTTGCAGAGAGACTCCGCCCACACACTCTTCTGATTGGCTGATTTTTGAATGATTCGGTTGCGACTGCAGTGCGCTTGCAGAGAGACTCCGCCCACACGCTCTTCTGATTGGCTGATTTTTGAATGATTCGGTTGCGACTGCAGTGCGCTTGCAGAGAGACTCCGCCCACACGCTCTTCTGATTGGCTGATTTTTGAATGATTCGGTTGCGAGTGCAGTGCACTTGCAGAGAGACTCCGCGCACACGCTCTTCTGATTGGCTGATTTTTGATTGATTTGGTTGCGAGTGCAGTGCGCTTGCAGAGAGACTCCGCCCACACGCTCTTCTGATTGGCTGATTTTTTAATGATTTGGTTGCGAGTGCAGTGCGCTTGCAGAGAGACTCCGCCCACACGCTCTTCTGATTGGCTGATTTTTTAATGATTTGGTTGCGAGTGCAGTGCGCTTGCAGAGAGACTCCGCCCACACACTCTTCTGATTGGCTGATTTTTGAATGATTCGGTTGCGAGTGCAGTGCGCTTGCAGAGAGACTCCGCCCACACGCTCTTCTGATTGGCTGATTTTTGAATGATTCGGTTGCGACTGCAGTGCGCTTGCAGAGAGACTCCGCCCACACACTCTTCTGATTGGCTGATTTTTGAATGATTCGGTTGCGAGTGCAGTGCGCTTGCAGAGAGACTCCGCCCACACGCTCTTCTGATTGGCTGATTTTTGAATGATTCGGTTGCGACTGCAGTGCGCTTGCAGAGAGACTCCGCCCACACGCTCTTCTGATTGGCTGATTTTTGAATGATTCGGTTGCGACTGCAGTGCGCTTGCAGAGAGACTCCGCCCACACGCTCTTCTGATTGGCTGATTTTTGAATGATTCGGTTGCGAGTGCAGTGCGCTTGCAGAGAGACTCCGCCCACACGCTCTTCTGATTGGCTGATTTTTGATTGATTTGGTTGCGAGTGCAGTGCGCTTGCAGAGAGACTCCGCGCACACGCTCTTCTGATTGGCTGATTTTTTAATGATTTGGTTGCGAGTGCAGTGCGCTTGCAGAGAGACTCCGCCCACACGCTCTTCTGATTGGCTGATTTTTGATTGATTTGGTTGCGAGTGCAGTGCGCTTGCAGAGAGACTCCGCCCACACGCTCTTCTGATTTGCTGATTTTTTAATGATTTGGTTGCGAGTGCAGTGCGCTTGCAGAGAGACTCCGCCCACACGCTCTTCTGATTGGCTGATTTTTGATTGATTTGGTTGCGAGTGCAGTGCGCTTGCAGAGAGACTCCGCCCACACGCTCTTCTGATTGGCTGATTTTTTAATGATTTGGTTGCGAGTGCAGTGCGCTTGCAGAGAGACTCCGCCCACACGCTCTTCTGATTGGCTGATTTTTTAATGATTTGGTTGCGAGTGCAGTGCGCTTGCAGAGAGACTCCGCCCACACACTCTTCTGATTGGCTGATTTTTTAATGATTTGGTTGCGAGTGCAGTGTGCTTGCAGAGAGACTCCGCCCACACACAGTTAAGTGTCTCTTGGTTTACTTGTTGAACCAAAAGTCATTTGCGTCCTCAAAACTGAAATCCTTACGATTCCCATCCCTATCCACAAAGAATGTTTGAAGGATATTTCTGTAGAAATCTAAAGAATTCGCATGTCAAACTGATGACTTCAGAAATAATGTCTGAGATAATAATGTAAGTGACATCGGTTCTCTCTTCTTTCATGTAGTCGAATCGTCAGATCAGGCTGAACGAGCTTCTGAAGGAACACTCCAGCACAGCCAACCTCATCGTCATGTGAGCACTGATCACACGTTTAACACAGAAATCACTTCATTTGAATATACAGTCAAACCAAGAATTATTCAGACAGCAGATATAATATCTGATATTGATTCACTAGTGTGATCAGGACTCTATAGTTCATTTCTGTAAGTGAGGAGAGCAAAGTAAAGTAAACTGTGACATATTACACCCAAATATTCTTCATCCAGTGACTACCAGTGACATTATCCACACTTTGAGCTGATCATGTTTTGCTGAAGTGTGTTTTCTTTAATTGCTAATGCTCTTTTTACACACAGACTGAACACAATGAAGCATTGCTTGGTGATTGGTTGAGCTAAACTGGTATTATCTAATTGTGTAGTTAAATTTACCAGCTGACAGATATTCAACATAATTCATGTGTGAGACAGTCTAACAGAAGGACGGACAAAACCAGTCAAATATCAGCTGAGTTCTGCTCATATTTTATCACCATTCTCTAAACTATAGCGAATAAACTGATAATGTGAGAAATGTTGAAGATGTCTGAGTATATGTACAGTATGTGCCTGTATGAAGCACATGTGTGTCTCGTCTGATCACCTGACTCTGCTGTTGTCTGATGGTTTGATTGGTCTGATCGCAGAACTATGCCACTGGCCAGGAAGGGGACGGTGTCCAGCGCGCTCTACATGTCCTGGCTGGACACGCTCTCCAAAGATCTCCCGCCGATCCTCCTCGTTCGGGGAAACCATCAGAGTGTCCTGACCTTCTACTCCTGAAGAGAGCGAGTCGCCGTCACAATCATCTGTATATTGACCAGATTTGTTTAATGTCGCTAATCTTATATTTAATATATTGAGCTGAACTACAGAAATGTTCAAGTTTATTTGTAGATATTTTTAATGTAATGACACTACCTTAAGAAAACAGATAAAATGATGCTTGAAATGCATTTGATGTCCATTTCTACACTAACACAAGCTTGGTTTTGCTTGATCCAGAACGTTTAGAGTCAGACTCTGAACAGAGGCCGTACGCCAGCGTATCTCCAGCACTCCGGCGGATGTTCTCTAGTGAACTCTAGAACTGTGTGGCAGAATCTAAGAACTAATGACACTTAATAATCCTCATAATCATGGAGAGAGTCCTGGCTTTCAATGCAAATGACGAAACACTGTCCAAACTGGAGGAACACTGGAAAATGCAATGCATTAAATAAATGCCCTTGAATTTAACTTTATAATTTGTGTTTTCGTGCATTATTGTGTGTGTGTGTGTGTGTGTGTGTGTGTGTGTGTGTGTGTGTGTGTGTGTGTGTGTGTGTGTGTGTGAGAGAGAGAGAGAGAGTATATAATAAACTTAAATATGTTTTGTAGAGAGTGTGTGTGTGTGTATGAGAGAGAGAGAGAGAGAGTGTGTGTGTGTGTGTGTGTGTGTGTGTGTGTGTGTGTGTGTGTGTGTGTGTGTGTGTGTGTGTGAGAGAGAGTATGTGTGTGTGAGAGAGTGTGTGTGTGTGTCTGTGAGTGTGTGTGTGAGAGAGTCTATAATAAACTTAAATATATGTTTTGTAGATAGTGTGTGAGTGAGTGTGTGTGTGTGAGAGAGAGTGTGTGTGTGTCTGAGAGTGAGTGAGTGTGTGAGAGTGTCTATAATAAACTTAAATATGTTTTGTAGATAGTGTGTGAGTGAGAGTGTGTGTGTGTGTGTGTGTGTGAGAGAGAGAGAGTGTGTGTGTGAGAGTGTCTATAATAAACTTAAATATGTTTTGTAGAGTGTGTGAGTGAGTGAGAGAGAGAGAGAGAGAGAGTATAATAAACTTAAATGTTTTGTAGTGTGTGTGAGAGAGAGTGTGTCTGTGTGTGTGTGTGTGTGTGTGTGAGAGAGAGAGAGAGAGAGAGTGTATAATAAACTTAAATATATATTTTGTAGATAGTGTTTGATAACTTTGGCTAACATTTATGAACAAAAAAAGCTATTTATCCATCGTTCATAGAATGTTTTTCTGTAACATTTTAGTTTGATGTTATTCTAATGCTTTTTGTTAGTAAATACCACTTTATTCAGATGGCTGAGAGAACATTCAAAAGTAATGTTCCCATAATACTTGCAAAAGGATAAAATAGAGAAAAAATCCCTAAAAGTTTTCTCTAACGTTCACATTACAAGAAAAAAGAAAGAAAACATTTTAATAACTAGAACACTGACAAAATAACGTTTTCTAAACTTAACTGTAATGAATCAATAAATCAAACTCCAGTAAGAGAAATAAGTGTGACAGGTTAAACACATTACTGGATCCATTCACACACAATCCCTCCGTCACTCAAGAGTGTTTAACAGCATTTATCACACATGCTGCAGATCTGTTTAATGAGTTTTAATGTGGAGAGAGTCATGAGCATCTCAGCAGCTCCACGGCCACTCAGTTCCCATTAGCGCCAGTGTGTGATTAATACCCTCCCATCACTTGATTTAGGATTCATCACCGTTTTCTGTCAGAAATCCCGTGTGGAGGAGAATGTCAGTGAGTTCCTCCCTTCATCACAGGATCAGGACACACGGAGACCAGGACGACAGCGGGGATGACTGGGAGATCGGGGTTGGGAATCTGATCATCGACCTGGACGCGGATTTGGAGAAGGATCGACAGAGATTGGAGATGAATCGCGTTTTAAGCGTTAATAGCACGACGGAAGGTCGCGATCAAGAGCTCGAGTATCATTGCGCGAGCGCGGGCCTTGCGCGCGCCGAGCTCCCGTTCCTCTGCAAAGAGCCCAAGAAATTCAAGCTGAAACGAAGGAATTGTGAGAGAGAGATTGTGAGCGGAATTCCTAAAGTGTGCGTCGGGAAGCGTCGCGAGGCTCAAGGACGCGTCGCGGAGATGAATTCAGCACCAGTGGACAGCAGCCCCGACGCGGGCGCCAGAGCCAGCAAAGACGCAAAGAAAGGCAAAACCCAAAGCAAAGGAGTGAGGAGAGAGAAGGAGCAGGCGAGGACGCGGAAAGAGAAGCACGGGGATGAGTTCGGCCCGCTTTCCGAGAACGGAACCGAGAGTCTCGTTTGCAGAGGCGGAATGGACGCGGCTATTGTTGAACACATTGACGACACGAGCACGGTAAGCAAACATCTGTCCTTCACACACCTTCATATCGGTGCACAAGTTGACACGCGCATAATAACAGTCGAACCGTGATACTGAAGCGAGCGCGAGACTGTGTGAGCTGATGGCGGATTCACTGTCTGTGTGCGTGAGAATCAAGCCTTCTCCTCATGCACCAAAGGTGCTTCTTTATGAGCGACATGCACGTCTTTACAGGCTCCTGAACATCCCAAACACCTTCCGTCGCATTGCCTGGTTTGCTTTGCAATATCAGGTTTTCTTTTGTTTGTCAGCCATTTCCTTTGTTATGCATGCAGCCCTTGTGAAAACCGTCATGTCTGTTGCCATTGGAAACCTAAGCAACATAATTCCCCCTGTTTGTTCTGGACAAAGACATACTGGCTCGTTTGAAGCCGAGATGCTTTTCGTGTGTTATTTACAGTTTAAAACACAGCCAGAGGCTCCGCCCCCTTCTGCTCTATTGTCCCTGTACACTTATCATGATGTCTTTTTCATTTTGCATTGATTCCAGTGACACCGCTCAGCATTCACAGGGACATTCTGACATGATGATGCTGTCATCGCCATTTGTGTGTTTTCCTTGCATGAGGAGGATCAAGTGATTAAGTGGATATTCATATGCTTGATCAACATTATCAGAGCGAGTTCAGATCAAATTGAGCATCAAGAAACTGCATTTTACTTCAGCTGGCCCTGTGTTTGCTCTCTCTCTCTCTCTCTCTCTCTCTCTCTCTCTCTCTCTCTCTCTCTCTCTCTCTCTCTCTCTCTCTCTCTCTCTCTCCAGTTGAGTGTTAAGACACGGTCAGTCGGAACAAACACACACGAAGCCGAGAAAGCCCTCGAGTCCAGCTACATGGAGCCATGTCAACCCGGAACGAGTGTCAATCTGGAGGGCATTGTGTGGCATGAGACTGAGGAAGGTGAGAGCTTTCTGTTCATGTTATTCTGTGCAATATTCCACATTTAAAACAGAAATACATCATCTCGCTTCTCTTTCTCTACTTCACCACATTATGAAGGGCTGCATTCAGATTGGTTTAACGGGATACGTAAGGGCGAGTTTGTCATTAGCTCCACAGGACTGCGTTTTCAAAGCAGCTGTGAGACTGAATCATTTGAAGGAAGAGGAGACACTGGTTGCATATTGATTAAGCAAATTAAAATTGCAGACCACCATCTTAACTTCCATCACCGAGATCAAACGCTGAATGAATCCATTCGAAAATACAATAAAAGACCTACTCTTAGAAATAAAGGTTCTTTTTTGGCTCCATGAAGAACATTTAACATCCATGGAATCTTCCCATTGCACAAAAGGTTCTTTAGATTATTAAAATGTTCGATGCTAAGAAAAACAGAGAGGTTCTTTGGGGAACCAAAAATGGTTCTTCTTTGGCATCTTTTGGAATATTTATTTCCAAGAGTTCACTTTGGGCTAAACCTGAATGCTTTTATTTGGTGACTGTGGATTTTATTTATAATCTTGTTTTTTGTTTTGTTTTTAACCCCAATATTTCAGAGGTACTCATTACTGTGAATGTTTCTCTTTGATTCCAGGGGTTCTAGTTGTGAATGTCACATGGAGAAAAAGGACCTATGTGGGAACTCTCTTGGACTGTACCAAGCATGACTGGGCTCCACCACGGTAATACACTTTCCTTTCTTTCTTCTTGAATGCTTGACTTGCAGTGTACTGAAGATCCAAGGTGCCAGATTTATCAAACAGGACAAACTAGTGTGAGACCGAAATCCCATAAAAGCAGCGATAGGAAAGTTCTGTAAGGTCAATGTACTGTAGGACAATGTGCAGATTAAAGAACACAGATGCAGCAGCTCATTTACATAAGGACCAACACAATCTACCGAGAGCAACACAAAGTAACTATCGCAGCATGGCGAGTGCAAAATGGGTTAAGACATGCTTTTTCGAGTGTTAAAGCCCCCCGTGGTCATTAATTGTATCCTTTAAAACTCATCTTTGATCATAAAATTGACATATTTATACTTGCCTTAAAATATCTTGAATGTAACTCGCCACCCTTGCCTCATTTCGTATGCGCGGTTCTATGAATATGGGAATGAGCCCCGCCTCCACTCACTCAGCTCAGAGATCCACTGGTTGACGATCACACGTTGATCTGATTGGTTACAAGGTAGTTTGTGACGTCAGAAACACCAGCGATTTCAAAGCGTGTGTTTGAGACTGTCTTTGGTTCACTGCAGTTTTAAGGAGGAAATACTCAGCAATGCTGTCGACTTATGAATTTACACATGGTTTGTCTTAAAGCATATTAAAAACACCACATAGACACTAGGGGTGGAAAAAAAATCGATATTGCAATATATTGTTGTGCTCTCTGTCGCAATAAATAATTGATACACTAACGCCCAATATCGATATTTTATTACAACACAAAATGATTAATTTACCCGTTGTCAGTGTCACTGTCACTACCCAATATCTACCATTCTGTTTGCGGGGGGCGCTGTTTGAGTAAATAGGGGTAAAGTGGCGCAAACAGAGGCCGGTTAAAAACACAAGTTAACTAACAACAACAGAGAATTGCAGAAAAAAAGAGAAGCAAGAAGAATGGCGGAAAACAATAAACAAGTAATAAAAACTCGGTGAGTGTTTTAGCGCAATTTTCTCACCTCATGGGATCACAACACTAAGAGATAGTAAATCTTTTCCTGGATTTTTTTTGTGCGTTCCCGAGATTAGACCTTCCTTAACATAATGCCGAAAACCCGAAGTCTCTAGGTGGTCTGGTCGAGGAGTAGATAGAAGTGCAAGATTGGTGCGCACAGACAGAACAGAAATCATGAGTTAACATTCGCAATTTTGTCCGGTGGAAAATTGCGCTAAAAACTAATTAAAGACCCACCCGCTAGTTTCCACTCTAAAGGGTTTTATGAGACAGTCGACGGAAAGGCACTGGATAAAGACTATGCAATCTGCAAGAACTGCTTTGCAAAGATAAAATATAACAGCAACACTACGAATCTGCAAATGCACCTCGTTCGCTACTGACGTTTCAGTATTATGGTTTACACATGTTAATGTTCATGTTGTTTTGTAATGTTCATGCACTTTTATCTGTCTAGATGTACAGTGTTTACATTTAAGACCAGGAGGCAGTGAGTTATTATGCAAATGCATATTTCTTTGCACAATGTTGGAAATGTTGGCATTAATAAATGCATAAAATTTCCTTATTTCCTTATTCCTTCTTTTTCTTTTCAGTCACATATATCGTGATATATCGTTGGTGAAATTTCTTCCAATATATTGAATATCGTAGATATCGCGAATCGTGATATTATCATATCGTGGACCACATATCGCCACAGAATTGAATCGTGAGATACCTGTATCGTCCCACCCCTAATAGACACATAAACTACATTAAAAGCTGGATTTTCCCCACTGGGGCACTTTAAATAATGGCGCAAATACCAATAAAGTTCCAGTAAAATCAAGTTGCATGATTTATTTAAATACTCTGGGTTTTTTTGCGTGACACAAGCTGTTAGTAAATCTGTCCCCTTTTAGGCCTAAGTTTAAACCTGTTTAGATCATTCATTTGAAATTTGTTTATTTACACACACTCATGACTCCTTGTTGTTTTGAACTAGGTTTTGTGAGTCACCAATGAGTGACTCTGAAATGCCTTGTGGACGTGGACGTGGTAAACGGATGCGTCTTGGCATTCCAGATCAACCAACTGCTGACCCAAGTCTTTCCAAGATACGAGGACTAACTCACAAGAGGCGCGGTGTGGGAATCGGCAGCAAAGGAAGACGAGGGAGTCTGAACCTCAGTGGCTGTAGAACACCTGGATACTACGTGGAGGACATCAAATCCAATCCACTTATATGCGGAAAAAGAAAAAGCAAAGCCCCAGCGGATCTAGATTTGAGCTTGGTCTCGGAGGACATTCGGAATGGGAATGGGAAAAGGATACGAGCCAAATCCAGGAGTGCTCCTTCCACCCCTCAGGGTAAATCCGACCCTGTGTTTCTTGATCAGGTTTGCGCCTCCCCAATGCTAATAGACTGTCCACATCCGAACTGCAACAAGAAGTACAAACATATCAACGGGCTCCGTTACCACCAGTCGCACGCTCACCTGAACAATGACAGCAAGCAGGAGTTTGAGGTGGAAAGCGAAGACAGACTTTCAGATTTTGATGAAGCACTCAGCTCTGTACCTTTTGATTCTTCTGAGAACATCGTCTCCAAGAAGCCCAGAAGCATTTACAAACTCAATGCAGTCGGTTCTCCAAAGAGCAGGAAAGCATTGCTCAACAATGAAGGCAGTCCCATGGCCAATGCAAAAATACGCCAGAACTTGACAAGTAAGGATGGATCCATAGACGATCTGAGCAACCTCCCACTCATTTCCAACATGTCTGTCGTCCTTGAGAACTGCCTCATGACGGATCGTAGCACATCTGTCGAGATGCCTAAGCTCGAAGCGGAGGGTGCTATTGAAAAGAGGGACATCTGTAGCAAAGTAAAGAAGGAAAGTGGGTTCGCTGAGAGATGCTCGGCTAAGTCTAGAATCAATAGACTAATCAACGCTGCTCCTGCTCCTCCGAAGCTGACCGCTATTCCCCCCACTGCATTTTCTACTAAAAGCCCAGACGTTTCTTCTCATCAGGCCTCTCCAACCGTTACCCTCACAAAAGCCAAGAACCTCTCCTTGAAACCCATTAAGCCAAAGCTGGACATTATTGCACAAGTTAACAACACCACTGCAGTCCTGAGCAAAGAGAGTAAGAGAAAGGAAAAGCATCGATTAAAGGACAGGAATTGCAAGAGTCCCAAAAGCGACCCGATTTACACCAAAACGGACGATGCCAAGAGCATCGGGAAAGACTTTCCTGTAAGCCTCTTGAAAGAGCACTTGAGCAAGCAAGATGTGGTGAGCGGTCCAGGCGAAACGCAGGAAAGCCGCATGGCGAGTATCAGAGCCGAGGCCGACAAGGTGTACACCTTCTCAGACAACGCACCGAGTCCTTCCATCGGGAGCTCTGCGAGAATGGACTGTGGCCCTCTTACAAACGGTGATGGAGTTGGAGTGACTGCTAAAACAAACAGTCCTGCGTACTCCGACATATCCGACGCAGCCGAGGACGGCGGATCCAACTCGAGATCTAGAAGGAACTCCACGCAAGATTCAAACGCCAACATCATTCCCAAAATTCCCAATGCTGGCACGGTGACCCCAGGAAAAGAGGTCCAGTCCACATCTCATGGCCATGGCTATGAATCCCATTGTATCCCAGGTTACATGCACTCTGGGCAAGCCAATTCCACATCGTTCCACAAGGTGGCCTCACCTTACGGTCGACCGAAGGATGACTTGAGAGATTCAAGTGAGGATGTAAAAAGCTCAGAATCGTCTAGCCACTCGAGTTCCCAATCGCAGATTCAGTACGAAACGCACACAGCGCTGGCTCAGTCCTTGTATTACGGACAGTACAGCCGGGGTGTTTCCGTGGACCAGAAGGTTCTGATGATGCCCAGCTCCCACAGGCCGCTCAGTGAGGCGTGCTGTGAGGAAATACAGTATAGCAAGCAGAGTAGAGGTCAAGTTAGGCGAGGATCCGAGCAAAAGGAACGAACGAAGGATGAGCAAAAACAATTTATGAGCTCTCCTCAGTCGATTCATAAGGGGGCAAACTCTGTTAAAATTAGCTGTGCGAAACCTGGCTTCATCTATGTGGAGTTGGACAAGCAGCTGTCATTTCAGCAGCAGCAGCAGGGAAAGCCGTCTCATATCCATGCCGTGACTAAAGAACAAGGGGTCCTCAAGGAATCTGAAGACCTCAGTTTGGAGAGCTCAAACTCAAAATCAAATGTGGACACAAATGTAACATTTCTAAATGTAAGTTACTGATGTTACTTATCATTTACTGAGGAAATGTTCTTTTAAAGACATTAACAGACTTCTAGAAAAGTCCTTGGTTATGCTGGGATAACAGTCGTTCAACGCATGTTGTTATGAGTGGAAATTCTGTATGATCCTTAATCATCAAATGATCGAATTGCCAGGATTTTTTGATGATTGAGATCATATTGATCCTTTTGAAATTTTCAGTGAACGCATTAAACACAGGGCTACTGTTTCATAACAAAGGGCTTCCCTGTAAGGTGTGTAATTTCATTGGTTGTCAGAGCAGAAACTGTTTGACGGTGGATGTTCCTCTGGGTTTAGGCTTCAGAGTCTCAGTCCTGGAGCCACTCTTATCAGTCCAAATATGTGAAGCAGCAAAATCAAGAGGTCAACAAGATCTCTGAGGAAATGATTCTCAGTCCAGACAAGGGGAAAGACTGGCACGTGCCTGTAGAGTCCGAGTCCAGGCTGGAGACCGAACTCCAGAACGTCAAGTGTGAGACGGCTGCCGAGGTCTCCGAGGAAAGTACCCGAGCGGATGGGGACGAGACTGTGGACGAGATGTCTGAAGACTCGCAGACCGCGAGAGGGCCCGCCTCGTCACCCCAGCAATCCTTCCTCCAGTTTCAACACTCCTACCCCTATTTGCACCTGTGCGAGGCGAGCAGCAATGCGTACAGGGTGATGTCTCCAGCTCTGGTGCACAATTACCCAGGTAATCATCTGTAAATATCACACCACAGTTGTGACCATGGGGGGAAGGGTACGCTGTAAAAAATCATTGTGATTTTAACGGTAAAATACCGTAAAAATGCCACAGTGAAAAACTGTTAATTGGTTAACAGAAAGTTTCCGTACTATATACGGTGAATAACTGCGATAGATCTAACCGTACATTTAATGTAATTTTACAGTAAAATACAGTTACATTTATAGTTTACATTATAAGTCATTGTATAATGTACAGTGAAAAATCGTAAATTGACATTCCCACAATTCCCTGCATGACACTTCACATTTGATGTATTTTTGTTGAAATAACTGTTTCTTCTTAGTTTTTTCTAATCAGTGATGTACATTAGGGTTTTAGTGAATGTTTACAGCATTTTTAAAATTTCATGTGTGTTACCATGCTGGTGTTTAGCGTGTGTGTGAATGACACTGTGCAGCTTCTATATATTACTAATAACCATCTTGAGGAAAAGCTGCTTGTGATTGATCATGTGACTCTCATCAGCGCTGTGATTGGTGGTTGTCAGTGTATTACAATGGTACAAAACAGATATTAGAACTTCAATAACTTGGTAAATTAACATTATATCAGATGATGAAATACGGCTTTTTACTGTAAATTTAAGTCTGTAAAACCTAAAATGTTGCTACCGTATTTTTTACGGTAGATTTCTGGTAACCACAGCTGCCGTTTTTTACTGGAAATTTTACGGTAATTTTCTTTCACAGTGTAGTGTCAATAATTCTGTGGGGTTAAAGCATGTGTTCGCATGGAAGAACGGGGGTTACGTACAAAGCTTTACAAATAAAGGATTGGAGTGTCATATAAGTATTCCCTCACTCACTCCTTAGAGGCTTTGGATAGTTTTTATTGGTTACCTATAAAGTTCCGTATTAATTACAAGGTATTGCTACTGACTTATAAAGCCCTAAACGGCTTAGCTCCAGTTTATTTAACAGATCTTCTATCGCCCTATAATCCATCGCGCTCTTTAAGATCACTAAATTCGAGGCTTTTGGTCATACCTAGGATATCCAGATCCACCAAAGGAGGGAGATCATTTTCACATTTAGCTCCAAAACTCTGGAATAGTCTTCCTGATACTGTTCGTTGCTCAGACTCGCTCTCCCAGTTTAAAACTAGATTAAAGACGCATCTCTTCAGCCAGGCATTCATATAATACTTTTAATCCTACAGTTAAATCCGGCCTCTAGTTCATAAACGCCAGAGGAGAACTGGCCCCCGACTGAGCCCGGGTTCTCCCAAGGTTTTTTTTTCTCCATTAGGTCACCTGATGGAGTTTTTCGGTTCCTTGCCACTGTTGCCTTTGGCTTGCTCAGTTGGGGATATTTGGGGATATTTAATTTATTTAATCAATCAACGATACTATTGATCAGCATTACCAAACGTGGACGTTTTACACTAGAAACAAACACTGATGCACTATTTTATTTAATACTGTGAAGCTGCTTTGATACAATCTGTATTGTGAAAAGCGCTATATAAATAAAGTTGACTTGACTTGACTTGACTATTGAGAGTAAGCTGTGTGTTTTCCTCTCCAGGTTTCCATTACCCTCTGTATGGGAAGACGGCTGGGAGAGAGGATTCAGAAGCAGCTCAAAGCAGCAAACCAGTGACAGATTCGACAGCATTAGAGCTCCTGTCGCATCCTCTCCTGCCTTATCATGGCAAATCTCCTGTTGTATGTATCCCACTGCAAAACAGCAAGTAAAAGACGGTTGGATCATTTATAAGTAAGGCAAGGCTTATTGGCCACCACAGACCCAAATGTGATCTGAACAAACTGTGTGAAGCTGAAGTTGTTATAGTTACTAAATATAGTTCCTTAATGAACGTCCAGAACAGTAGAGGACATCAAATAAATGCTGGCATATTGTTGGGAATTGGGATTTGTTGGCACGCTATGGGACACAAAAGTCATTAATTGATTAAAGGCACTGTAAACAATTTCAGCTTTTCAGTTTTGATCATTTCCCAGCAAGCAATTTTGTGTTTAAAATACGTCTAATAGCCGTCTAAACACAGCCATGATGTCTAGGCTAAAACAAGGCATTTGTTAGACAAAATTTGGGCTATAAGTGAAAATTATATAGACGTCTAAACCGTAGCCCAAGATTAGACTAGTCATCAATTAGACACGTCAAAGAAATGAAACCACACACCTTGTCATCACTATTGACTTTGCTTACATGATGGAATATCATACATCTCGCAAGTTATTTTGGCAAAAACGACATGTAACCAAATTCAAGGTTATTTTGGCCAGTAGTGGGTTACTCATAGCCGAGCTATATCGGGTTTATAGTTAACTGAGATGGTGAAATGATGGCAATTGCTTGCTGGGTTTACGTTACAATAAGCTACTGAATTTCTAGACCTTCAAGGAAACACCCAAAACTTTGCCTTCCATAGACATGTTAGCCAACCCAATGTCAACAAACCTGAGGACGGAGGCACTGAAGACAGTCTTTGATTGGCTTTAAAGAGCAGGACTGTTTTAAGATTCTAATATATATCAGACATATTGATATGGATTCATGTAGGTGCTTCACGCTGTAAATATGTGTCCTGTTCGGAAATGTGCACTCTAAAAAAATAAGGTTCTTTATTGGCATTTACGGTTCCGTGAAGAACCTCTAACATCCATTCCACAAAAGGTTCTTTATAGTGGGAAATAAATGTAAGAAAAAAAGGTTCTTTTAAGAACTGATCACTAGCCGCGTTTCCATTAACTTTCAAATTGCGCACATTGAAATTGCGAATTGAAAATACGCTCAATGGAAGCCCATGAGGGGGTTTTCAGGCAATTCGGAAAATAAATATTACACAAAACTGCGATGGAAACAGTTTTTGCGCATTAACAGGTCACCTGACGTACATGATGCGGTGTGTTCGGACAGAATACAAAAGAGAGTTCTTTAGTAAATTCATATAAGACAAAATAATTACAGGAATAATGGATTCTAAACCTCAAATAAATGCCACAATCAAGACCTCGAAGCAGAACTGAGGGAGAAACACCCAGAAACACCTCGTATGAGCCGCTCACAAGTATAATAAGGGTCGTTCCTCACCATTAATGCTTGGAAACACACACACATCTCCTTCCATTAATAATAATGGCCAGTGCAGTGGCTGGGATATAGTACATAAACCTGCCAACGTCCATTGCCATGGTTTTTGGAATGATTTTACTTATCGTGAAAGGAAAAAATTAAGTTTTATTTTTAGGTCAATGGAAATGCCGTCATTTCGTAATAGTTTTTTGTCGACATTTAGAAAAAAAACGCGAAAGCGCAAATCTGTAATGGAAACGCGCCTACTGTAAGGTTCTTTGGGGAACAAAAAATGGATCTTCTATCCCAGACAGCAACCTAGTGTCGGCCCAGATCCGGCCCACATTTGGTACGTGGGGAATCAACGTGTACTGGATGTGGGCCGGATCTGGGCCGACACTAGGTTGCTGTCTGGGATCGCATCGCTGTGAAAACCCCCTTTTGGATCCTTTATTTTTAAAAGCCTATGGCTTCAAACCACATAAAACAAATGAAGAATGTCATTGTCTTCACAGTATCTCAGTGTTTACGCCGTGTGTTTCCCTCTCCAGCCTGGAGAACGAGGATCTCCGGAGCAGGAACGAGACACTGAGCGGGAGAGAGAGACGGTCCCGTACGGACGCCACCTTCAGACACATCACCTCACTCACCTGGGCATGAGCTACACGCTGGTGTCCGGCCAGTACGACCCCTTTCAAGGTGAAAAGGTCAAAAACAACTGAACTACACTATTACTACTTATTAATTAATAGTTATTAATAACACTATTATTACTGCACCAGAATACTGAGCTGCGCTTATTACACTGCAAAAAATGCTTTTCTTACTTGGTATTTTTGTCTTGTTTCCAGTCCAAATATCAAAAAATTCTTAAATAAAGATGTCTGTACTAAAGTAGTAAAATGCCATAAGATATTATGTCTTGTTTTCTGGGAACATAAATCAAAATTAAGTGAGTTTATGCTTAAAACAAGCTAAATGATCTGCCAGTGGGGTCAGAAAAATAATCTTGTTTCTGTTTGAATCAACATTATTTTTCTTTCCCCATTAGCAGATAATTTAGCTTTTTTTAAAGCAACAAATAAATTAATTTTGATTTATTTTCCCAGAAAACGGGACATAATATCGTATGACATTTTACTCATCTAGTAAATGCATCTTGATTTAAGATTTTTTAGATATTTGCTCTGGAAACAAGACAAAAATACTAAGTAAGAAAAGCATTTTTGCAGTGTAAGCCCTACAGTTCAGGCGGAAGATTAAGATCATCAAACAAGTTTCTTCTGTTTCTTCATGCGAGTCTCTGAAGGGTGATCGTGTTTTCTCTGTCGCTGGTCCTATTGTGGAATAATCTGCCATTGGATGTTAGATCTTCCTTGACTCGTAATGTTTTTAAGGACCGCTTAAAATCTCATCTGTACTCTTTGGCATTTTAGTACATTTTTATTGCAATGCACAGCACTTTGGTCCTACAGTGGTAGCCTATAAATAAACGAATCGAAACGAAACGATTACTACTGAACCCACCTCAGCCTTTCTCAAAGAGCTCATATCACGAGGAATCAAATGTTGCTTGATCTTGAGTTCTTTGCACTATTAAAACACACTGTTAAGACCCCGGTATACCCGGTATACTCACATCAATGCAAAACTATACTGAGTTCTTTTCGCTCGCTTTGGGTTAAAAAGAATTTTGAAATACCTCTGCGGTGATAATCTGTTAGCGAACATCCTGAACAACCCTAACCCTAACAACCCTAACCCATCCTGAACAACCCTAACCCTAACAACCCTAACCCATCCTGAACAACCCTAACCCTAACAACCCTAACCCATCCTGAACAACCCTCATCCTGAACACCCATCCTGAACAGCCCTGATTTTTTTTCCTGTAATGCTTTAGTTGACATTTTTTCTTGTGTTCATCAAAACCCAGTCTCGAGTCGCAGAGGGATATCTGTGGCAATAGCCAATAATACACTGTATGGGTCAAAATTATCGATTTTTCTTTTATGCCAAAAATCATTAGGATATTAAGTAAAGATCATGTTCCATGAAGATATTTGGTAAATTTCCTACCTTAAATATATCAAAAATGTATTTCTGTGAGTGAATGCTGAACAATCGCCAACATAAATGAACAACTTTAAAGGAGATTTTCTCAATGTTTAGATTTTTTTGCACCCTCAGATTCCAGATTTACAATAGTTGTATCTCAGCCAAATATTGTCTTATACTAACAAACCACACATCAATGGAAAGCTTATTTATTCAGCTTTCAGATTTAAAAAAATACCCATGTGACCGGTTTTGTGGTGCAGGGTCACAATGAACCGGAGAAGATTTACACCCAAAGAGGGCGGAGCCTTAGAGCCACACCCACCTATTATGTAATCGCCACCGACCAATGGCGGATCAGAGGTGTTTCCCAGCCGGAGCCGGAACTTTTTTCAGAAATTTCACTTTGGAAAGCTGTTTTAAACTCCGAAAACGAACCCTGGTTTTGTTCGAAATGATGTCACACCAATTCGTTCTTCAGTTTTGCTTGAAATAAATCGGGGCCTTAACATTCAGAACTCAGTCCAGCATCTATAGAAACAACTCTGCTGTTTGCGTGAGAATATGTAATAATTGTGGCTAATAATATCATATATGTGTCTGTGAACGGAGACCGGGGAAGAGTTGATTGTAATGTTCTGTGATCTCTGGTCCTAAAGGTTTGAGCTCAGCGGCTCTGGTTGCGAACCAGCAAGTGACGACAACACAAACCTGTTCCAGCGGTGAGAAAACACACGCAACGCAACACATTAGTGCCGCACACAAGCACTTTACACTCACTCCTCCCATAGGGATTTATGACATGTGGGTCATTTTTATGATTTTTTTATGTCATAATTATGACTTAGTATGTCAGAATTGTAACCTTTTAAATATACTTTTTATGTAATAATTTTGACTTTTTAAGTCATGATTTAGTTTTTTAACTTCATCTCATAAACGTAATAAATTAAATTTTTTATGTCAAAATTATTACATTAAAGTCAGCATTTTAACTTTTTAATATACTTTTTAGATCATGATTTTGGCTTAGTATGTCATAATTTTGAGTTTTTTTTTTTTTTTTATCTCATAAATAAACATACTTTATTTTCTTCCTTTATTCCAAGTATTTTTCCATTAATTTCTCCCATAGGGGTTTCAAAAAAAGTTAAAGCGTTGAACCAAATCAACCAGCAACACTACAAACTTTGAATTTCACAGCTTTAGAACTACAATCCCATGAAGCATTGTGAACAGCATAATCAAATTAAAAAACACGGACAAATATAAAACTACTGTTGGATATATATATATATATATATAAACAATATAAGTTTGTAGCAAAATATGCACATATATTCAAACATTAAAGTGTGTGGAGAGCATAGAGAGATTACATCATTAGCAGTGCTTCATGGGAGTGGGCGGGGCTAATGATGTTGCTCTCTCTGATTGGTGGAATTTCTGTACAGCATCATGGGTAATGTAGTTTTTCTCCACAAATTCTGATTATTTTAAAACTAAGTTGAAATAATGTGGGCTGACGGCTTCAACAGAAACAAATACAATCGATTGATAATCTCGTAGCTCACAGTAGGCGTGTCTCTTAAGTCCCCTGTGGTCAATCATTTTATCCCTTAAAACTCATCTTTCGTCACCAAAATATCATATTTAAACGTTTTTTTTCCTTGAAAATTTGTTTTCGTGCCTTAAAGTATCTTGAATGTAACTCAACACCCTGCATATTAAAGCATATTAAAAACACCACATAGACATATAAACAACATTAAAACCTGGACTTTCACCACAGGGGGACTTTAAAAGTTTATAAGTTATCCATAAATATCAGTTTCCCTATGGAGAAAATGAATGGAGTCGGAACCGACTGTTGCTGCAATGCCATAAAATGAAGAAATTAAACATTTAATCTGAGTTTAACGTTTACCCAGTTTACAAACATGTGCTCTAACAACTGATATGAAAACGTTATTTCTGAACGTTCAAAACGATTATGACATTTAAGTCAGAATTTCACATTTTTATTTAAGAATTTTGACTTTTTTTATATCATAAATATGACTTCATATTTCATCATTTCGACTTAGTATGTCATAATTTAGTTTTTCTGTCATAATCTTGATTTTCTGTCATAATTATGACATTAAAGTCATAATTTCCACTTTTTATTTAAGAATATGATCTTTTAAGTCATAATTGTGACTTGTGTGTGTGGCATATTTCTGACTGTCATTTTTATGATTTTTTATGTCATAATTATGACATTTAAGTCAGAATTTCTAATTTTTAATATACCCTTTATATCATTATTTCGACTTAGTATGTCAGAATTTTTACTTTTTAAATATACTTTTCATGTCATAATTTCGACTTTTTAAGTCATAATTTAGTCTTCATTTAACTTCATCTCATAAATGTAATAACTTTAAATTTTTATGTAAAAACTATTACATTAAGGTCATAATTTCGACTTGTATGTCATAATTTCGTCACATTTTTCTTTTTGTCATTTTTATGATTTTTATGTCATGATTTTAAGTCATAATTTTAACTTTTTTATGTTTTTTTGTCATAAATTCGACTTTTTTAGTCATAATTTAGTCTTCATTTAACTTCATCTCATAAACATAATAAATTCGAATTTCTATGTAAAAACTATTACATTAAGGTCATAATTTCGACTTGTATGTCATAATTTCGATGTGTATGTCATAATTTTGTCCTTTTTATGTCATTTTTATGATTTTTATATCAGAATTTTAACTTTTTAATGTACTTTTTATATCATAAATTCGACTTTTTAAGTCATAATTTAGTCTTCATTTAACTTCATCTCATAAATGTAATAACTTTTTATGTAAAAACTATTACATTAAGGTCATAATTTCGATGTGTATGTCATAATTTTTGTCTTTTATATGTCATTTTTATGATTTTTATGTCAGAATTGTAACTTTTTAATAGAATTTTTATGTCATAAATTTGACATAAATAATAAAAATTATTACATTAAAGTCATAATTTCGACTTGTATGTCATAATTTCCATGAACAGCAGAACTAATGCTATGAAAGAGCTCTGCTTGTGTGAGTGTCTCTGACCGTCAGTTTAATCTCCACAGAAAACGAGGGAAAGATGTGAGACGTTCCCGACGCACACGAGGACTCTGGGACTTTTCCTCTGGGAAAGCGGAAGATCTGATGAATGTAGGAATGGAGGAGTTTGCAGTGGAGAAAGCCTGTAAATGCTCCATCTAGCTGTTTGTATGCACTTATATCGTTGTGTAACCATAATGTTGAATGTATTTGCTCTCTCTTCACCTCTAAAGGACGGTTTGCAATAGATTATAAGTGACTGTGAGTACGGTGGCTCGCTCTGCATTGACTTATTAACATGAATATACTGTTATTAACAGCCATTAATCTATTGTATCGTATAAAGTGGATGTTCATCGATGCTCATCTCAGTGCCATACAGTATTATCGTGATGTACATAGTTGTACAGAGTTTACCGAAGCGACTATAACTAGCTTATGTACCTTTGTATTGATGAGTGCAATGTCTGGCCGCGTTGTTCCTTCAGTAGTGATGATGATGATGATGATGATGATGATGGTGCATAACTCATCATGTTTACGAGAGGTTTTCCGGACAGATCGTCAGTGGCTCCTCAGCTTTTCTTCATGTCTGCTGGATCATCAAAACTGCAGTTGCTTTTTATACTGTCTCTGCCTTAACATGTTTGGCGATCCAAATAAACAGTCAAGGTTGTTTTTATCCTTTAGTTCTGTGGGAAATTATTACAATGCGAAAGTAAGTGGAGTTTATACCGTGTGTGTGTGTGTGTGTGTGTGTGTGTGTGTGTGTGTGTGTGTGTGTGTGTGTGTGTGTGTGTGTGTGTGTGTGTGTGTGTGTGTGTGTGTGTGTGTGTGAAGAATGGAAAAATAAACCACCTCACAATTATGAAATAAAAAGTCATACTTATAACATATGAAGTCATGATATAATTATGAAATGGAAAAAGTCGTAATTATGAGCAATTCATACTTGTGAGGAAAATGTTTGAGTTTTTATGACATTTAGTCAGAATATCAACATTTTATTTAAGAATCTTGACTTTTTAATATCATAGTTATGACTTCATATTTCATATTTTTGTCATAATTTTGACTTAATATGTAATATTTTTACATTTCTATGTTATAATTATGACATTAAAGTCAGAATTTCAACTTTTTATTTAATTTTTTGTATAATTATTATTTTATGTTTCATAGTTTTTACTTTTTGACATAAGTCATAATTTTGTTTTTATGTCATAATCTTGAAAGTTAGAATTTCAACTTTTTATTTAAGAATATGACCTTTTAAGTCATAATTGCGACTTGTATGTGCATTTTTATCATTTTAATGATTTTAATGATTTTTATGTCATAGTTATGAAATTTAAGTAGGATTTTTAAATTTTTAATATACTTTTTATATCATAATTTCGACTTAGTATGTCAGAATTTAAACTTTTTAAATATACTTTTTATGTCATGATTTTGACCTTTTAAGTCACAATTTAGTTAGTTATATCAACTTCATCTCATAAACGTAATAAATTCTAATTTCTTTGTAAAAATCCTATTACATTAAAGTCAGAACTGTAACTTTTTAATATTCATTTTATATCATCATTTCATAATTAGTATGTCATCATTTTGATTTGTCATAATTTCGAGTTTTTAATTTAATCTCATCAATTTATAGTGTCATAATTCCGATTTATTATTTCGAGTTTTCAATTTCATCTCACAAACTCGTAATAAATTCGACTTTTTATGTCATAATTATGATCTACACAAGCCTTTTATCTTATGTGGCGGAAATGGGCCTCCACTCATCAATTTATTTTCAATAAAAAGACAAAAGATTAGTTATTAGTGAATGTGTGATGTGTTCATCCGTCCTACAGGGGGAGCGCGAGTCACACAAACACGCTACTGTTTCCGGCGGAAGTGACGCAGACTGACAGTTACTCTACCTTCGTGATTTGAACACAACAGACGCGCTGAAAGTAAACAACAGATGAAATCACCTCTTTTTACCTCATTATGAGCGTCTTTAATTAACACCGCGAGATGACATGGCGTCCAAATCAGAGCAGCTGCTGATTGTCGTCTCCATCCTCGAAGGTAACAGATTTATCACTCAAACTCCTGCGATAAAAACAAAGTGAATTCGGTGTCATATTAACGATTAATGGTGTTAAATCATATCAGTCACGTGTTCTCTCGAGGCATTACACGCACATTTAGTTCTAAAATTATTTAAATGTGTATTTTGCTGATAAATATGTCATTAATAAAAGTACAACCGGTGCAGTGAAATTAATATAGTAATACCATAGTATTCTCTATAGTACGTTGAAGTAACGTTACCATGTATATGACTTTTTGACAGTGACATTTAAAGACAATGTCGACTTTTTATGACATTAAACTTTTGACTAAAACTTATTAAGTCAAATTTTCACTTGTATGTCATAATTTCGGCGTGTGTCATATTTCTGACTGTAATTTTCACGCTTTTTTATGTCGATGACATTTAAGTCAGAATTTCAATTTTGACTTTAATATCATAATTATGACTTCATATTTCAAATTGTCATCATTTTGATTTAATATGTCATAATATTGAATTTATATGTCATAATTATGACATTCAAGTCAGAATTTAAACTTTTTATTTAGGAATATGACTACACTCATTAATTCTAAAATTACTTAAATGTGTATTTTGCTGATAAATATGTCATTAATAAAAGTACAATCGGTGTAATTAGCATGGTAATACCATAGTATTCTCTATAGTATGTTGAAGTACCATGTATATTAGAGGTCGACTGATAGTGTATTTTACCAATACTGATCAACCGTACGTGCAGATAACCAACTTATCAACCAATATGTTTAAAATGGATAGGCCTACTGGTAAACCAGCGCTTAACTGAAATGTGCTAAATGAAATAAATATATAAATATGAATATATTAAAATGAGAAGTTCTACAGAACGAATTTTACAGAAAATAATTTAAACATTAACATTGTACAGGTTTCTTTCGCTATAACCTAGAGACATGCGTAAACTTCATAGGTAACCCTTTGCAAGTTCATGAACTGTATGCATTATACATAACTTTTTTACAGCATGTATTAATATTTGAGCATGACAATTGTACCTTAATCATTAATGTTAGTTCATAGTACGTTCATTAAGGTTAAAATAAAATAAAATAAAAATGAAAACTCAATTCAAAATGTATTAGTAAATGTTGAAATAAACAAACTAACAAATGAACAATACTTCAACATTTATTAAGCTTAGTTAATGCTAAAAATGTAATCTTGTAAAGTGCTGTCATTTCATAAATATCCAAAGAGTCACGCTTAAAGATGGCCATATCTGCAAAGGCCAGAGCATAAACGTGCCAGCTTGTGTTTGTCCTCTAGGGGGCGCTCTCGACCTCTGGAATGACAGCACACTCTTCTCAGTGTGGATTTCCGCCGATAACGATACTTCCACCAATCGACTATCGGGACCGATATATCGGCAAAACCGATTAATATAACCATAGTATATCAATATCACTGCACTGACACTAACAGAACTTGAACTGAATTGATCTGAGCGGTGTTCCAGCTGAGTTTGTGCTGTATTTGCTGCTTTGAAGCGGTGTAGACTCTAGAGCAGGGCTATTCAATTGGCGGCCCGCGGGCCAAATGCGGCCCGCCAATCATCTCCGTGCGGCCCGACGGCACCAACCTCCCTCCTCCTCTTTTCCTGGCGGTGCGGCTAATTTAGTTTAATACTCGCTCCGATTGACCTGAGAAACGTTTTACGTGCGAATATTTCAGCAGTTATTATATGTGTCCCGAATTTATGTCGACTGAACCAGCGATAGGCTACCAATCATTCGTGAATGAATCATTCTTTTGGTTCGATTCTAAACGCGCTTGCATGTGCGTTCACACCGCCGCCGGCGAGAGCGGCGGTTTCTCGTTACAGTATAACAACAAATAGCGCTGTTTTCAGTTGTTTCACTAGTTGTTTAAACACGGCCCAGCGCGGAGTTGCGTTTACTCCCGGTCCCGGACACACTAATATTAAACAGCGTTGCGACAACCAGTGGGAAGCGTTTCAGTTCGACAGAAACGTCTCTGTTACAAACCACAAATCACTCGATGATTTAACTAGTATTAAATCGGATGAAACAGCCTCAACATTCCCAACAAGACTGATGAGGAAAGCAGGAGAAACATTGTGGCATGACCGAAATTAGAAGACTTTAAATCCTCTAATCACCCTTGCAAACATTTACCATGAATGTAGGCTACTGTAGTAATTTACCATGGTTGGGCAGAAATGTGCAATATTTATATTGAATACTATGCAGTAATAAATAAATATAGTAAATATATATACTATAATATTATATAGTATAATAGTAAATATAGTTATTTATAATGCATTAGATTTATTAGGTGGGTAGAGGAATATATAATTAATGCTTGTTATGAAATTATGTCAGTTTCTTTGTAAAGGTGTGTATAGTTTTTAACTTGTGTTTAGGCATTTTTTATACAGTGGGAGCCTGTGGTTAACAAGTCTCACTGTCAGAATATTTTCATTTAAGCATAACAATTATAAATAAAATAATTATTATTTCTCACCAACAGCTAGAGTTTGTATAAGTTTGTATAAATAATTTATTTGTTCCAAGGAAAATAGTTGTACACAGCTGTAAATTATCAAGTTTTTATTTATTATGGTTTTATATATTTGCATAGGCTACTGTTGGGTACCACATTTCCAAGTAAATACCACACTTTTTTAGGGTTACTTTAACTTATTTATTGAAACTGTTATGTTTCAATAAATAAGCTAAACCTCCAAACCAACCCACCGGCCCACCTCAACTTTTCGATTTGATAATGCGGCCCTCGAATAAAACTAATTGAATAGCCCTGCTCTAGAGTAACGCTGAGGGACCTGAACTGTGTTTCGTCTCTCCAGGCCGCCAGTTTCCCAGAAGCCCTCGGCTCGCTCTGGTCGTTGAGGCTCGTTTCGACGGAGAGACGTTGGCCACAGACGCGGTGGAGCATCGAGAACATCCTCAGTTCTGCACTGAGCTGGCCTGGGAGCTCGACCGCCGGACGCTTCACCAGCACAGGTGTGTATCTGCACCAGCACAGGTGTGTATCTGCACCAGCACAGGTGTGTATCTGCACCAGCACAGGTGTGTGTTTCTGCACCAGCACAGGTGTGTATCTGCACCAGCACAGGTGTGTATCTGCACCAGCACAGGTGTGTTTCTGCGCAGGTGTGTGTATCTGCACCAGCACAGGTGTGTATCTGCACAGGTGTGTGTTTCTGCACCAGCACAGGTGTGTATCTGCACCAGCACAGGTGTGTATCTGCACCAGCACAGGTGTGTTTCTGCACCAGCACAGGTGTGTTTCTGCACCAGCACAGGTGTGTTTCTGCACCAGCACAGGTGTGTATCTGCACCAGCACAGGTGTGTTTCTGCGCAGGTGTGTGTATCTGCACCAGCACAGGTGTGTATCTGCACAGGTGTGTGTTTCTGCACCAGCACAGGTGTGTATCTGCACAGGTGGTGTGTGTTTCTGCACAGGTGGTGTGTGTTTCTGCACAGGTGGTGTGTGTTTCTGCACAGGTGTGTGTTTCTGCACCTGCACAGGTGTGTGTTTCTGCACAGGTGTGTGTTTCTGCAAAGGTGTGTGTATCTGCACCTGCACAGGTGTGTGTTTCTGCACAGGTGTGTGTTTCTGCACCTGCAGAGGTGTGTGTTTCTGCACAGGTGGTGTGTGTTTCTGCACCTGCACAGGTGTGTGTTTCTGCACAGGTGTGTGTTTCTGCACAGGTGTGTTTCTGCACCAGCACAGGTGTGTATCTGCACCAGCACAGGTGTGTGTTTCTGCGCAGGTGTGTGTATCTGCACCAGCACAGGTGTGTATCTGCACAGGTGTGTGTTTCTGCACCAGCACAGGTGTGTATCTGCACAGGTGGTGTGTGTTTCTGCACAGGTGGTGTGTGTTTCTGCACAGGTGGTGTGTGTTTCTGCACAGGTGTGTGTTTCTGCACCTGCACAGGTGTGTGTTTCTGCACAGGTGTGTGTTTCTGCAAATGTGTGTGTATCTGCACCTGCACAGGTGTGTGTTTCTGCACAGGTGTGTGTTTCTGCACCTGCAGAGGTGTGTGTTTCTGCACAGGTGGTTTGTTTTTCTGCACAGGTGTGTGTTTCTGCACCTGCACAGGTGTGTGTTTCTGCACAGGTGTGTGTTTCTGCAAAGGTGTGTGTATCTGCACCTGCACAGGTGTGTGTTTCTGCACAGGTGTGTGTTTCTGCACCTGCAGAGGTGTGTGTTTCTGCACCTGCACAGGTGTGTGTTTCTGCACAGGTGTGTGTATCTGCACCTGCACAGGTGTGTGTTTCTGCACAGGTGTGTGTTTCTGCACCAGCACAGGTGTGTGTTTCTGCACAGGTGTGTGTATCTGCACAGGTGTGTGTTTCTGCACCTGCACAGGTGTGTGTTTCTGCACAGGTGTGTGTTTCTGCAAAGGTGTGTGTATCTGCACCTGCACAGGTGTGTGTATCTGCACCTGCACAGGTGTGTGTTTCTGCACAGGTGTGTGTTTCTGCACAGGTGTGTGTTTCTGCACAGGTGGTGTGTGTTTCTGCACCTGCACAGGTGTGTGTTTCTGCACAGGTGTGTTTTTGCACCAGCACAGGTGTGTATCTGCACCAGCACAGGTGTGTGTTTCTGCGCAGGTGTGTGTATCTGCACCAGCACAGGTGTGTATCTGCACAGGTGTGTGTTTCTGCACCAGCACAGGTGTGTTTCTGCACCAGCACAGGTGTGTATCTGCACAGGTGGTGTGTGTTTCTGCACAGGTGGTGTGTGTTTCTGCACAGGTGGTGTGTGTTTCTGCACAGGTGTGTGTTTCTGCACCTGCACAGCTGTGTGTTTCTGCACAGGTGTGTGTTTCTGCAAAGGTGTGTGTATCTGCACCTGCACAGGTGTGTGTTTCTGCACAGGTGTGTGTTTCTGCACCTGCAGAGGTGTGTGTTTCTGCACAGGTGGTGTGTGTTTCTGCACCTGCACAGGTGTGTGTTTCTGCAAAGGTGTGTGTATCTGCACCTGCACAGGTGTGTGTTTCTGCACAGGTGTGTGTTTCTGCACCTGCAGAGGTGTGTGTTTCTGCACCTGCACAGGTGTGTGTTTCTGCACAGGTGTGTGTATCTGCACCTGCACAGGTGTGTGTTTCTGCACAGGTGTGTGTTTCTGCACCAGCACAGGTGTGTGTTTCTGCACAGGTGTGTGTATCTGCACAGGTGTGTGTTTCTGCACCTGCACAGGTGTGTGTTTCTGCACAGGTGTGTGTTTCTGCAAAGGTGTGTGTATCTGCACCTGCACAGGTGTGTGTATCTGCACCTGCACAGGTGTGTGTTTCTGCACAGGTGTGTGTTTCTGCACAGGTGTGTGTATCTGCACCTGCACAGGTGTGTGTTTCTGCACAGGTGTGTGTTTCTGCACAGGTGTGTGTATCTGCACCAGCACAGGTGTGTGTTTCTGCACAGGTGTGTTTTTGCACCAGCACAGGTGTGTATCTGCACCAGCACAGGTGTGTGTTTCTGCGCAGGTGTGTGTATCTGCACCAGCACAGGTGTGTATCTGCACAGGTGTGTGTTTCTGCACCAGCACAGGTGTGTTTCTGCACCAGCACAGGTGTGTATCTGCACAGGTGGTGTGTGTTTCTGCACAGGTGGTGTGTGTTTCTGCACAGGTGGTGTGTGTTTCTGCACAGGTGTGTGTTTCTGCACCTGCACAGGTGTGTGTTTCTGCACAGGTGTGTGTTTCTGCAAAGGTGTGTGTATCTGCACCTGCACAGGTGTGTGTTTCTGCACAGGTGTGTGTTTCTGCACCTGCAGAGGTGTGTGTTTCTGCACATGTGGTGTGTGTTTCTGCACCTGCACAGGTGTGTGTTTCTGCAAAGGTGTGTGTATCTGCACCTGCACAGGTGTGTGTTTCTGCACAGGTGTGTGTTTCTGCACCTGCAGAGGTGTGTGTTTCTGCACCTGCACAGGTGTGTGTTTCTGCACAGGTGTGTGTATCTGCACCTGCACAGGTGTGTGTTTCTGCACAGGTGTGTGTTTCTGCACCAGCACAGGTGTGTGTTTCTGCACAGGTGTGTGTATCTGCACAGGTGTGTGTTTCTGCACCTGCACAGGTGTGTGTTTCTGCACAGGTGTGTGTTTCTGCAAAGGTGTGTGTATCTGCACCTGCACAGGTGTGTGTATCTGCACCTGCACAGGTGTGTGTTTCTGCACAGGTGTGTGTTTCTGCACAGGTGTGTGTTTCTGCACAGGTGTGTGTATCTGCACCAGCACAGGTGTGTGTTTCTGCACAGGTGTGTGTTTCTGCACAGGTGTGTGTTTCTGCACCAGCACAGGTGTGTGTTTCTGCACAGGTGTGTGTGTCTGCACCTGCACAGGTGTGTGTGTCTGCACAAAGGCTAATGGAAACACGCCTTCTGTCTGCTTCCCACAGGCTCCAGAGGACACCCATCAAACTGCAGTGTTACGCCGTGGACTCCAGCTCGGGTGCCAGAGAGAGTGTGGGATACATCGTCCTCGACCTCAGATCCGTGCAGGACATCAAGCAGGTCAGAAACCGCACGCTGGTCTTTCAACTTTGGAATCGCTAAGAGCTTTAAATGTGTTTGAAAGAGTCTCTTCTGCTCAGCGAGGCTTTATGCAGGAAAAACAGTGACATATTATTATTATCACTATGTGAATATACAGTAAAGTGTAATTTATTCCTGTGATCAAAGCTGAATGTTCAGCATCATTACTCCAGTCTTCAGTGTCACATGATCCTTCAGAAATCACTCTAATATGAGGATTTGATGCAACAAACATTTATGATTATTATCAGTGTTCATATTTTTTGTGGAAACTGTGATACATTTTATTTCTCAGGATTCTTTGATGAATAGAGAGTTCAAAAGTACAGCGTTTATTTAAAATAGAATCTTTTGTAACATTATAAATATCTTTACTGTCACTTTTGATCAATTTAATGTGTATTTGATGAATATAAATTTTCTCAAACTTTTGAACAGTAGTGTATCCTGGTTTGGTTGCTACAAAAATATTAAGCAACAAATTTAAATAATAATCATAAATGTTTCTTGAGCAGCAAATGTATAAATAATGTTTTTGTGCTAAAGTTTAGAGAACATTAATTAAAGACATTTAAGCTAACATTCTATCGACATCAATAGATGAACGTTTGTTCATAACTTTGAGAGAATCTCGACAGAACGTTCTGAGAACATCCCGTGTTCGCTGGGATTTAAGTCAAGTCAAGTCAAGTCAACTTTATTTATATAGCGCTTTTCACAATACAGATTGTATCAAAGCAGCTTCACAGTATTAAATAAAATAGTACATCAGTGTTTGTTTCTGGTGTAAAACATCCACGTTTGGTAATGCAGATCAATAGCACTGTTGAATCGATTAATCAAATTAAGTATCCCCAACTGAGCAAGCCAAAGGCAACAGTGGCAAGGAACCGAAAAACTCCATCAGGTGACCTAATGGAGAAAAAAAAAACCTTGGGAGAACCCAGGCTCAGTCGGGGGCCAGTTCTCCTCTGGCGTTTATGAAGTAGAGACCGGATTTAACTGTAAGATTAAAATATTATATGAATGCCTGGCTGAAGAGATGCGTCTTTAATCTAGTTTTAAACTGGGAGAGCGAATCTGAGCAACGAACAGTATCAGGAAGGCTATTCCAGAGTTTTGGTGCTAAATGTGAAAATGCTCTCCCTCCTTTGGTGGATCTGGATATCCTAGGTATGACCAGAAGCCTCGAATTTAGTGATCTTAAAGAGCGCGATGGATTATTTGGCGATAGAAGATCCGTTAAATAGACTGGAGCTAAGCCGTTTAGGGCTTTATAAGTCAGTAGCAATACCTTGTAATTAATACGGAACTTTATAGGTAACCAATGTAGTGATGATAAAATTGGTGTTATATGGTCAAACTTTCTTGATCTAGTAAGAACTCTAGCGGCGGCATTTTGGACTAACTGTAGCTTGTTTATTGAGGATGCAGGACAACCGGCTAATAAAGCATTACAGTAATCTAGTCTCGAGGTCATGAATGCATGAACTAGCTTTTCTGCATCAGAAACAGATAGCATGTTACGTAATTTAGCAATATTTCTAAGGTGAAAAAATGCTGTTTTTGTAACATATGAAATATGATTTTCAAAAGACAAGTTACAATCTAATATAACACCCAGGTCTTTTACTGTAGAGGATAAAGTAACAGGACACCCTACTATGTTAAAGTTGTATTGTGAGAGGTTTTGTGGGCGGTTTTTTGAACCGATAAGTATTACCTCTGTCTTATCTGGATTTAATAAAAGAAAATTGCGCGTCATCCAATCTTTTATATCTTTAACACACTCTGTCAATTTGGATAATTTAGCGTTTTCATCCGGCCGTGATGAAATATATAGTTGAGTGTCATCAGCATAACAATGGAAACTAATTCCATGTTTCCTTATAATATTTCCAAGTGGCAGCATATATATTGAGAATAATAGAGGGCCTAACACAGATCCTTGCGGCACTCCATAGTTTACTGGAGTTATGATCGATTTTTCTCCGTTTAAATAGACAAAATGGTAGCGGTCAGATAGGTATGATCTGAACCAGCTTAATGCTTGTCCTTGAACACCGGTATAGTTTTGTAGCCGATCTAAGAGTATTGTGTGATCTATAGTATCGAACGCCGCAGTAAGATCAAGTAAAACTAATATTGAGATACAGCCTTGGTCAGAAGCTAAAAGTAAATCATTTGTGATTTTAACGAGCGCAGTTTCAGTGCTATGATGCGGCCTGAACCCAGACTGAAACTTTTCATAGGTGTCATTTTCTTGCAAGAAAGAGCCCAGTTGGGCAGACACAACTTTTTCTAATATTTTGGACATAAAAGGAAGATTTGAAATGGGTCTATAATTTGCTAGGTTATTTGGGTCTAATTGTGGTTTCTTAATGAGTGGTTTTATAACTGCCAATTTAAATGTTCTTGGAACATGACCTAAAGATAAAGACGAGTTAATAATATTGAGGAGAGGCTCTTCCACTATAGGTAACACTTCTTTCAATAGTTTAGTTGGTATGGGATCTAATAAACATGTTGTTGTTTTAGAGGAAATGATAAATTTATTTAACTCTTTTTGTTCTATAGTTGTAAAGCACTGTAATTGTTCTTGCGGGGTGATAATCGAGGCTGAATTATAAGGCGCGATTGAAGATTGAACGTTTACAATTGTGGATCTGATGTTTTCTATTTTCTCAGTGAAAAAATTCATGAAATCATTACTACTAAACTGTAACGGAATATTTTGTTCAGGTGACGCTTGTTTATTTGTTAGTCTAGCCACGGTGTTAAATAAGAACCTAGGATTATTTTGGTTATTTTCTATTAGTTTGCGGAGATGCTCAGCCCTGGCCGCTTTTAGGGCCTTTTTATAGCGTGACGTACTGTCTTTCCATGCGATTCTAAAAACCTCTAAATTAGTTTGTTTCCATTTACGCTCTAAATTACGGGTTTCTCTCTTTAGAACACGAGTAGTATTGTTGTACCATGGTGCTTTAATTTTCTCTCTGACCTTTTTTAGTCTCATAGGTGCAACAATATCCCATTTTCCAGAGAGAACGGTGCTCATAGTGCTGGTTAGTTCGTCTAGTTCATCTGTTTGTTTAGGTTCAGGCAGCAGCTGAGACAGATCCGATAAGCTGTTTGAAAAATTATCTATGGTGGATGGAAGGATTGTTCTGCCTAATCGATAACGCGGCGCAGCATGATATATTACAAGAGTACGTAATATGCAAGTTACCATGTAATGGTCAGTTACATCATCACTTTGTGGAATGATATCTATATCGGTTGGATCGGTTCCATGTGATATAATTAAATCGAGTGTATGATTAAGACGATGAGTTGGTCCGGTAACGTTTTGCTTAACCCCAAAGGAGTTTAATAAGTCTATAAACGCAGCCCCTAACGTATCATTTTGATTATCTACGTGTATGTTAAAATCTCCAACAATTAATATTTTATCGACATTGACCAATAGATCTGAGAGAAAATTTGCAAATTCTTTTAGGAAATCAGCGTAAGGCCCTGGTGGTCTATATACGGTAGCCAAGGCTAAAGATAATAGGGATGTTTTTCTATCATCTAAGAGCGTAACATTTAGTACAAGTACTTCAAATGAAATAAACTTATAACCCGTTTTCTGAGTAACATTGAGAATATCTCTATAGATAGTTGCAATACCGCCGCCACGACCAATCAGACGGGGCTCGTGCTTATAGGAGTATCCTGATGGAGTAGACTCATTTAGACCGAAATAATCATTTGGTTTAAGCCAGGTTTCAGTAAGGCAAAGTACATCTATGCTATTATCTGTGACTATTTCATTTACAATAACTGCCTTAGGTGTGAGTGATCTAATGTTTAAGAGACCTAGCTTTAGAAATTGTTTTTGTTTACTAATAGCAACATTTTCTGTTTTAATAACAATTAGATTTTTCCTAGATCCTGCAGTAGATTTATTATTTGATCGCACTAAACGAGGAATAGACACAGTTTCTATGCAATGTTCTACACTACTATTTATATCAGTTAAATTGGTGCAGCAGAGACTATGATTTGGACTTTTGGTTACTAGTCAAAAGGTATTTAACATTTTGGAGATGTTATCTGACAGAAGATCCGATCCGAATCTGTTTGGGTGTAAGCCATCAGCACGGTAAAGCCTAGGACGCTCCCAAAACAGATTCCAATTATTTACAAAGAGCAGTTTCTGCTCATTGCACCATGACGTTAACCTATGGGATGATTATAGTCTCAAAAAGATTAACACGTGTAAGCACACTTATTAATGAACTTGATACATGTTGCAGAAATGTTTTATCCATGCCTTTCAACTTGCGTGTGCAAAATTCAAAATTGAATGAATGTGAAGCAATTTGTACAAATAGAGACATTTTTGTGAATACAAATGTTTTCCTTTGTATTAGTGTATCATAGTTTGCGCATGCAACACAGAAGATGTGCATGTGTGGATCAGGTGACACGCGTGCATTCATTGTCTCCTCTGAGTCGATCTCATTTGATTCATTTGGATTTTGAGACTTTCTTTTCGCGGTTTTTAAGCATTTCACAACCCACACACAAACAACTACAAATGAATAGGCCTGGTGCTAATTATTAATGTGTGCACAACTACCCATCTATTTGACAAATTCACAAATGTGCGTCACTACATTTAAACTAATACAATACAACTTGTGTGTGCAAAATCCAAAATCACATGAATGTGCAGCATTTTGTACAAATAGAGACATAGCTGTTAATACAAAACCTCGATCTTGTATTAATGTAGGCCAGAATTTGTGCATGCAACAAGTAAGATGTGCATTTGTGGATCAGGTGACACGCGTGCATTCATTGACTCATTTCTGAGTCGATCCTATTTGATTCATTTGGATTTTGAGACTTTCATTTCGCAGGTTTCGCTTGCACGATCCACACACAGCTGTCTGAGAAAACCTGCTACCACTAGATGGCAGTATTCTGCTAAAACAGACAACGGCAGCATAATAAAGCGTTCTTCCCCATTTAAGACGCTTAATGAGAGTGATATTGAAGCACCAAATTTAGTACACAATATAGTCCTACCTTATTAATAAAGCATACTTTATAGAGGCAAACAGATTACATCAGATTATGAACAACACCCATAGAAAACCAACACTATAAAACGCTTAACGTGCAATCGCGCGATGCATGTTCAATAAGGTGTATAGGCTACTGAGTTTAAATATCACCGTCTTACTGCACTGACGTTAAGCTTTTTCTTTATAATATGCTCTATGGGAGGAAAACTATAGAGCCTACAGACAAGCGCCTATGAACGCGACGCGCAGCGTTTCATGTTAATGGCATTTCCCTTCCTGTTAAAAAAAAATGTTTCGCAGTTGCGTTCATATTATGCTTATTTTTTATCTGACTACACATAATATACATAGTATACAAGCTTTGGAATTTGAAAATGTCTGTTTTTAAATGTTAAAGACGATTTTCACAGTAGGCCTACATGTGTTTTCCCTTGACCCTTAAGCCATTGTTATTGGCTAGTCTTACTATAGCACGATTAATTTTAACTATATGCAACCATTGTATATCGACATGAAATATTAATTGAAAATCAACTGGCCCTATGTGTTTAGCTGCATATTTGTAGGCCTACATGAGAATGCTTTGACGCGCTAACCACGGCTCGTGATGCACAAGGGAACGTCGGCCAATTCCACTGCGTTAAAACGTAGGCTATAATTTGTTTTCATTCAAATTACTTTAAATATTTAAAAACAGACATTTTCAAATTCCAAAGCTTGTAGAAGGTTCCTGTAAGACGGATTTACAAGTAAAATTTGGACAAGTCTTCCCTTCATTTTTAAATTGCTATTTTTAAATCTAAATTGAAAACTTATTTTTATTCCCTGGCATTTTAATGATCTCCTGATGCTGTTTCTGCCTGTTCTGTTTGGTTGTTTCTATGCTTTATTCTATTTGTTTTTACTTTGTTCAGCACTTTGGATAGCCCTGCTATGTTTAAATGTGCTTTATAAATAAAATGTACTTAATTACTTTCTTACTTTACTTCATGTACTGTAGGCTATGTAGCCTGTATTCTGCAGGGTTTTTTCATGTTCAAAATGGCTGTAGTATGTTCCTAGTGACTAGACTGGCTTACTACAGGTGAAATTGTCCAAATACCGCCCTTGCCTATTTACAGTAAACAATATTTTTTTTAAACAAAAATTACTGTAATTAACCAAACAGGTTTTTGGTGACTTAGCCTACTAAAGGTGAATAATGCAACATTTCACCTGACTATCACTAACGTACTACAACCTTTGGAACATGAATAGAAAAACAATTTACAGCATAGGCTAATTTAAAAAATCGTTCTGTTCAATCGGGATATTGGCTGGACATACAGTAGGCTAAGTCAGTCTGCCCACTAGGCATTTACCACAACCTTGGAAGTATTAATTTGAATGAATGACTGGACGTTTATATTTTTTGACTGAGTGGAATTTGCAGATGGTCCCTTTAGAAAATGCGGCGAATATCAAACCTAAAATGTAGGCTACTTCACTGCGCTCTCGGACGGTTTCTCTCCCATACACATGCAAAGTTAAACGCAACTGCAGAATTTCATGTTAAGCTTCTTTTTAACAGGCTCAGGAAGGGAAATGCCATTAACATGAAACGCCGCGCGTCGCGTTCATAGGCGCTTGTCTGTAGGCTCTATAGTTTTCCTCCCATAGAGCATATTATAAAGAAAAAGCTTAACGTCAGTGCAGTAAGACGGTGATATTTAAACTCAGTAGCCTATACACCTTATTGAACATGCATCGCGCGATTGCACGTTAAGCGTTTTATAGTGTTGGTTTTCTATGGGTGTTGTTCATAATCTGATGTAATCTGTTTGCCTCTATAAAGTATGCTTTATTAATAAGGTAGGACTATATTGTGTACTAAATTTGGTGCTTCAATATCACTCTCATTAAGCGTCTTAAATGGGGAAGAACGCTTTATTATGCTGCCGTTGTCTGTTTTAGCAGAATACTGCCATCTAGTGGTAGCAGGTTTTCTCAGACAGCTGTGTGTGGATCGTGCAAGCGAAACCTGCGAAATGAAAGTCTCAAAATCCAAATGAATCAAATAGGATCGACTCAGAAATGAGTCAATGAATGCACGCGTGTCACCTGATCCACAAATGCACATCTTACTTGTTGCATGCACAAATTCTGGCCTACATTAATACAAGATCGAGGTTTTGTATTAACAGCTATGTCTCTATTTGTACAAAATGCTGCACATTCATGTGATTTTGGATTTTGCACACACAAGTTGTATTGTATTAGTTTAAATGTAGTGACGCACATTTGTGAATTTGTCAAATAGATGGGTAGTTGTGCACACATTAATAATTAGCACCAGGCCTATTCATTTGTAGTTGTTTGTGTGTGGGTTGTGAAATGCTTAAAAACCGCGAAAAGAAAGTCTCAAAATCCAAATGAATCAAATGAGATCGACTCAGAGGAGACAATGAATGCACGCGTGTCACCTGATCCACACATGCACATCTTCTGTGTTGCATGCGCAAACTATGATACACTAATACAAAGGAAAACATTTGTATTCACAAAAATGTCTCTATTTGTACAAATTGCTTCACATTCATTCAATTTTGAATTTTGCACACGCAAGTTGAAAGGCATGGATAAAACATTTCTGCAACATGTATCAAGTTCATTAATAAGTGTGCTTACACGTGTTAATCTTTTTGAGACTATAATCATCCCATATTAACCATTCATTTAGCGCGAATAATCTACTAAACTTGTCATGTCCTAGACGGTACGTGGGAAGCGGTCCTGACACAATGATCGTTATATCAGGCGATGTGCTGCGTACCGTATCGATCAGATTCCTGAAGTCTTTCTTCAGAACTTCCGTCTGGCGCAGCCTGATGTCGGCCCCTCCCGCGTGCAATACCAAAGTTCCGACGCGCTCGTTACCGTTCAGAATCGGGAACGCGAGCAGCGATTTCAGAAACACGAGCACCAGGAAAGCAGTGACTGTGCACCTTACTTTTACCTAATGTAGCGTGTACGTGTCGAATGATGGAATCGCCGATGATCACAGCATCGCGTTCTGTTTCGCGAAGAGCGGAGAAGCGGTTTTGTGTGGATAACTCGAAAACCGGGAGGGTCGGAGATAGGCTTGTTGCGATAGTCGGTGTTACCGGTGATACACGGTGTTTAACCCACCTACCGGTCATAGCACTTGACCACCGGCACCGTCCCCATCGTGTTGAAGTTTTAGCCTATAGTAATAAAGCACTTAATTCAGTTAGTGACTACGTGCCTTCTTAATTTAGCGTAAGCGGAACGAGCGCCGCAGTAAAGCAGCAGGTGTCCGATTTCATTTATCATTTGAGGAGAGTGAGGCGAGCTAACTGGCAAAGAATGGCGGAAGATCTGGTTTCAAAGAGAAATGCAAACGTGAGTTTAATATTTTTATATTAGTTTTTTTTGCACTTAAGTGTCCAGTGATTATTCGGGTAGGCTACCTTATTTAACGAAGTTTTTGATGTTCGTTCGTTTCATATTCGATCGTTGTGCGGTGTTTTTTTTTTTTTGCTGAAAAAAGGCAGGCACTTTATTTAACGAATAGTGATTTTTTTAATATAATTTCTTGTTTGATACTTGCACGATGTGTGCAGTGGTTCGTTTTGTTAATAAAAACACGTTAAAGGTGTTTCATAAGTGCTTTTGTTTAGTTTTTACATGGTGTTAAGTTATTATTCATTTTGCAATAAAGATGTGTGTAATACAAGCGAGTGTCTTATTGTTTTGTGTATTTTTATTAAGAATAAAATAAATTAACCCATGATTAATTCAAACAAATGCTACTGAATTGCCGCTAATTAAAGTGAAAGTAAATTGAGACGTGTGCACGTCCGCATTTTCGGCCACCCGAAATCCCCGACACGCAACCACGGTGACACCGGGATTACCGGTTCTTTTACACGTCGATTAACCGGTGGAAAAAATCCGTCACCGCAACATCCCTAGTCGGAGAGGGTCTTGGTCTAGACCTGACTCGCGTCTTCCGCTGCGGAAATATCCAGGCTTCGTGGTGGCGTGTTGGAGCCGGAGTGAACGAGACCATGGCTGATCGCGACCTTGGCGCTCGGGACCGATGCCGAGTAACGCACGGAGTAGACGAGGTCGGAGTCAGCCGGTTAGTAACATTAATCTCTGATTTGTGTGCATCAGCGCGTGATGTTTCAAGAGCCAAACGCCGGTCTCTCAGCTCGGCCTGTCTCACTAAAAGGTCGTGGATCTGTTTCTCAACAGCTTCCAGCTCAGACTGCAGTGCGTGCAGCTCAAATGTGTCCTCACCTGCACCAAAAGGTAGACTACTTGCATCTGATATATTCGCCATTTTAACAGATGGACAGTAAGTTAGCAACGACACTACCAGTGATGCTATCAATTAATACTAATTTCTGACAAGCGTCTTAGATATAATCCGTCTTTTAAGTGGTACGGGTGTAGAGTAGACGCACGATAGGTGAAAAATGTTTGTAAGTGAGTGTGGAGAAGACGCGTTCAGCCGTGATCCCCGGGAGTAACCTATAAGAGTATCCAGCGTAGAATCACTAACAGGCTTGAGACACGTCTGCTCAACAGTCCGCGTTGTAACTATGAGGTTTGAGCAGTAGTGCTTCTCAGTGAGGAAAAGTAGAAAATGTTTGTTGTAAGTAAGTTTAAAGAGTAAAATCAAGAATTATAAATCAAATCGATAGAGCTCCAAAGACAACAACGCGTTCAGACGCGACGCATGCGCATTCGACAACATTTAATATAAAGTACTCTACAGTTCTAAAGTTTGGGATCAGTAAAAGTTTTTTTTACAATAAATTAATAATTTTATTTATTCAAGGACACGTTAAACTGATCAAAAGTGACAGGAAAGACATTTATAATGTTACAAAAGATTCTATTTTAAATAAACGCTGTTCTTTTGAACTCTCTATTCATCAAAAAATCCTGAAAATAAAATGTATCAGTTTCCACAAAAATATGAACACTGATAATAATCAAATGTGTCTTGAGCATCAAATCATCATATTAGAGTGATTTCTGAAGGATCATGTGACACTGAAGACTGGAGTAATGATGCTGAACATTCACAGGAATAAATTACACTTTACTATATATTCACATAGAAAACAGCTGATTTACATTATAATAATATTTCACTGTTTTTACTGTATTTTCTGATCAAATAAACGCAGATTTGGAGAGCAGAAGAGACTCTTTCAGTGTACGTGTCACGTAATCTTTTCCTTCTCAGTAGTTTGGTCTGTATTTGTAAGTCGTGTGTGTGTTCTTCAGGCTCCTAAATGGCATCCTCTGCTCAGCAGCAAATACACGAAGCTCAAACCCGCCCTCCTGATCAGTGTGATCTTAGAGAACGACACGAAGCCGACCGCGGAGACGTTCAAGGCAAAGAAAGCTCCGCCGAGAGCAGGTACTGATGCTCACGGCTAATCTTCCTGGTTTCATGTCTGCTTTCCTTCCCATTTTCCTCATGTTCTCTGTTTCTGTTGATGGGCTGCAAAGCATCATGTCCTACCAACCCTCTTCAATGCGAGTAAATCACTCGTATATGTGACCCTGGATCACGTCACCAGTCTCGAGTCGCACGGGTTTATCTGTGGCAATAGCCAACAATACATGTATGGGTCAAAATTATCCATTTTTCTTCTATGCCAAAAATCATTAGGATATTAAGTAAAGATCATGTTCCATGAAGATATTTAGTAAATTTCCTATCTTAAATATAGAAAAAAAAAATATTTTTGTGAGTGAATGCTGCACAATCGCCAACATAAATGAACTTTAAAGGTAATTTTCTCAATATTTTGATTTTTTTTTGCAGATTTTCAAATATTGTCCTATCCTAACAAACCATACATCAATGGAAAGCTTATTTATTCAGCTTTTCAGATGATGTATAAATCTCAATTTCGAAAAATTGACCCTTGTGACTGGTTTTGTGGTCCAGGGTCACATATATATATATATATATAAATATATGCCATTAAAAAGTGCATACCTTTGAGTGTGTGTCAGAAGAGTAGACGAGCTTTGGGACACACTATCACGGCATACAATTGCGTGTTTAACGGTTGCTCTCTGTCACAGTAAACTGACCTGTCAATCATCTTGTCAAAGATAAAATCCTCCATTTCCTTCCGTATCGTAGAGAAAAGCAGAAGCTCGATGATCTGCAGTCTGCGGAGACTCTCCTCGTATTAATGCATAATGATAAAAGTTAATGGCCAAACGGATCTTTATTACACATTGTTATTTCAGATGAAATATAACACGGATAACTTTAAATAAATATTTTTCTGTCAGGTTAAACTTTGATTAGTCACTCAACCCTTTAACTAAAACTTTATCATCGCGCATATCCGCCATGTTTTATAGTTTTTTTTAACACGTTTTACTCGTGTTTGTAGTTCCTCCTCCAAAGTGCAGTGGGTTGTGGGTAATATTAGCCTTTAGAGTGTGCACGGATCCACACTTGATTTGGTGGAATCACACACACTCACACACACACACACACACACACACATATATATATATATACACATTCATGCTTGTTTTCCCACACGGTTTGCTTGTTCAGTTCGTCATTGTTCAAATCAACATGAAATTAAAATGTGATTGCATCTGCTATTGTGCTGAAAGATTCATCAGTGCATGTATTCCAGAAAAAGTAAAATTATTGTTTCTAAAATGATAACAAAAGGTCAAATCTCCACTAAAGCAGCTTGATGCTGGTTACTGTGATGAAGCGTCTCCGGTTCCGGTCGGCTCTGATGTCCCTGTGAACTCTCGGTCCCGCAGGTTCTCCAGCGCTGGCTCCTCTCGAAGCTGCCAAACTCACAGCGGTTCTGAACGAGGAAGAAGCGTTTCACCAGATCGGACCTGAAGATCTCTGCGCTGACATGTTTGTGCTGTCGGTAACGGTCGCGTTTGCTACTAAACTGGAGCAGGTACTGGATCTCATTACTGGATCTGATGATTTAAAGAGGATCTGTTGTGCTTTCCTCGTCTTCATCTGTGTTTAGTGTGTGATGTTGCTGTGTGATCATGAAGAAGCTCCAGCTCTTCTCTAATAATATGACACATTTTCTGTTCTTCAGTTGATCTCCAGCTCGACGAAGCTGTCCGTTGAGGGGTCCGAGTTCTTCTTCTACTACACTCTACTGGGGAACGACGTCACCAGCGAACCGTTCCAGAACCTCATCAGTCCAAACTTCGAGCCGGAGCGCGCGTCCGTACGCATCCGCAGCAGCGAGCGAGTCCTTCGCCTCTTCCTCAGCCAGCAGCCGTGTCTCCAGGTGAGGATTACCATCGTGTAGACCAGGGCCCGAATTCAGTCTTAAGTTTGAAAGTAGGAGTACATTTCATGAATTCTCAGCACTTAAAGGGATAGTTCACCCAAAAATGAACATTAGCCCATGATTTACTCTCCCTCAACTCATCCTAGGTGTATATGACATTCTTCTGTCAGACAAACACAATCTGAGTTATATTAAAAAATGTCCTGGCTCTTCCCAGCTTTATAATGGCTGTTTCTGTCTTGAAGTCTTATTAATAAATCCTATAAAGCCTTTATAAATAAATGTGACGTGACTAATAGTGATGAGTGTGTGTTTTGCACACAGATCCATCTCTGCTGTGGAAACCAGTCTCTCGGCAGCACTGACGTCAGTCTGGCCGGTTTAATGAAGAGCGGCGCTGATCTGACCAAACATTCGGCCACTATAGAGGGCGCCTTCATCCTTCAGCCCCCGAACCGAGTCAAACCGGACCTGAAGCCGGTCCCGCCGGACCTCCAGCCCACGGTGGGCGTCTCGGTGACACTGAGAGCCGAGGATATCAGTCATCAGGTGATCAGACGAGACGCATCATGTGCACGGCTATTATACAGTCAAACCAACATTTATTCAGACGTCTTCAACATTTCTCACATCATCACAGTTTATCCGCTATAGTTTAGAGAACAGTGATAAAATATGAGCAGAACTCAGTTGATATTTGACTGGTTTTGTCCGTCCTTCTGTTAGACTGTCTCACACATGAATTATGTTGAATATCTGTCAGCTGGTAAATTTAACTACACAATTAGATAATACCAGTTTAGCTCAACCAATCACCAAGCAATGCTTCATTGTGTTCAGTCTGTGTGTAAAAAGAGCATTAGCAATTAAAGAAAACACACTTCAGCAAAACATGATCAGCTCAAAGTGTGGATAATGTCACTGGTAGTCACTGGATGAAGAATATTTGGGTGTAATATGTCACAGTTTACTTTATTTTGCTCTCCTCACTTACAGAAATGAACTATAGAGTCCTGATCACACTAGTGAATCAATATCACAAATTATATCTGGTGTCTGAATAATTTTTGGTTTGACTGTAGGGAACTATAACCATCTTATTCTTTCAGTGTTTTAACAGATCTTTTTTTAAACAGTTAGACATTGAAAACGGACCTAAAACTCCAGTGAAGAAAGGCCCCGTGCCAGCCGGCCGTCGTGAGCATCCCTCAGAGGAGCACAGAGTCCCGATGAGCCCGTCACCCGACAGGCAGTCACCTGACAGGAAGTCACCCGACAGGAAGTCACATGACCGGCCTCTTCTGTCTCCGGCTGCTTCTCCTGAGCACTCGGAGAGCGAGGCCGAGAGTCTGACCAGTGATGTCAGACAGGCTCCTCCCACAACACATGACAGACAGGCTCCACCCTCAGATCATGACAGACAGGCCCCGCCCACAACACATGGCAAGTTTTCACGCCAAGCGCAACCTTCCCGTCTCTCTCTCTCTCAAGTCCAACACTGAAGAGAGTTAAACTGCAGTTCATCCACTGGCCACTAGAGGCCGGCTGCAGAAGAGACTCAATCCCATAGACACGCATGTTAAAATGCCCAACTTTACAGCAGAAAAACACATGTTTACAGTCTGGTGCAAAAAGTGGTTTTGGTCTATAAAGCTAATTTTGCCCTTCATGACGACTGTGAGGGGGCTGAATGTTTTTATAACTCATCCGTTTAAATGATATTAAGCCTTAAAGTTCTGCTTAATTAAGGGCGTGGCTACTTGATTGACAGGTGGATTGCCGCTGATGTCACTACTAGCCGTTTGTCTGCTGTCTGTTAGCGTCACGTCACCTCAGCTAATCCGCCTCGCTGCACATTCACGTTTATCCGCGAGTGACGTGCTAACAAGATGGCGACGGCCGGCTCCGCCCACTTTGGGCTTCATAAACACTACGAGTGATGTCACGCACACTACGCACATATATTTTAGTCTATGGTTCACGCACATGTAGAGTGTGTGGGATGAAATAGCATTAATTTACACCGCATTAATTACACCAAATTTTAATCAAATTTAAGGTCATCGAATCCTGTTGCGTGTTCTACAGGCTCATGGTTTCAGAGCAGACCATCTACTGGTAATGAGTTATGACAATGTTTGTTTTATGGCCTGTATATTGTAATAAATTATGAGTGCGTGTTTGATCTCCCCGTTTAAATGAGAGGCGTTTCAAAATAAGAGTCCCTGTGTAAATCGGCCTCATATCATATCAGCAGAATCCATAATCGAGTGACCTCTATGTATTAATATATATCATCAACCAATTTTAGTGCATATGCATTGAAAGATGCTTTATTTTGGTCTTTACATCTCGTTCACTTCACTGCACTGCTAAACATGATGTTCTTCCTCAGTGTTTCTGTCTCGTTTTCCAGCACAAATATCTAAACATTCTTAAATCAAGAGACATTTACTGGAGAAGTCAGATATATTGAGTCTGAAGTGAGTTTGTGTTTAAAACAAGAACAAATATCTGCCAATGGAGTCAGAAAAATAAACAGATTTTTTTTAACCCATTTGGTGATATTTTGTCCTGTTTTAAGCATAGATTAGCTTAATTTTGATACATTTGACAAAAAAAGGGGAAAAAGACCATTTTGATTTAAGAACATTTAGATATTTGTGCTGGAAAACAAGAAAAAAATACTTATTCTTTTTAAATATGATTAAAAATAAATCTCATTTCTTTTGCCATGGCGCTGTAGATGCAATAGCAGCGCAGGATTGATTATTTGTACAGCGCTTTCATAATACACATCATTTTAAAGCAGCTTTACAGAAAATGCATGAGTCTACATTACAGTTTACAGTGATCTGATATCAGAGGAGACTGTCTGAGTTATGCATTTCAGAAATGTACATATACAAAATCACACTTAGCTAAAAATGTATTAATTTAAACAGTGTAATAATGTAGAAACAATGAGCTCACTGAAGTAATGAATACTTGTTTGTTAACAAATGATTATGACATTTAGAAAAGTGTAATATGTCTTATGTTCCAAAGACATTTGTAGTTTGTTTACTCCCGTGTGTGTGTGTGTGTGTCATCAGTGTGATCATACAGCATCATCATAACACCGTGTCATCATCTGTGTTCAGTGTTTTCAGATGTTCCTGCTCGTGTTTCTCCAGGTGAAGCCGATGATTCTTCAGTGTCTGTTTCTGCTCCTAAGATCTCGATCCCGGCGTCGGCTCATCACTTCTGCTTCTCTCTGGACCTGCGCAGCGTTCGGGATCTCAGTACCAGCTTCCCGGTCAACTGCGTCCTCAGGTCAGATCAAGTCTCCTTTATTTATACAGCGCTTTCCACAACTCAGAGAGTTTCACAGCAGCTTTACTGAGAGAATAATGCAACAGAGTTTGTTTCCAGAAGAGAATAGCGTCACAGTCCAGATTAAGTCAGTTCAGTGATGCTTCATTTCTGTTGTAAAAAAGTTATTAATTTAGTTAATTTATATGTATATATATATCGCCGCTCTGGAGAAAACCGTGATGTCATCGTCCAGCTCAGTTCAGTTCTCATATAATGATGTCAATGCAGGAGATCTATAATATTGGGGAAGATTACATTAAATGTCCCGAACTAAACAAGACAAAAGCCGATGGCTGTAAAAGCCTCTGTAACCCAGGTGACTCTGGGAGTGTGAGCGGACTCTTCTGAGTGTTGTCACTCGGGTCGTGACTGGGTTCCTCTGGTTGCAGATACGCGTACCAGTTCTTCGGCAGTGCGTCTCCCATCATGACGAGTCCAGCGGTGGAGGTGAAGAAGAACACAGAGGTGTTTCTCCCACAGTCCTTCTGTGCCTTCGACTTCGCCGCTCTGCCCAATCAGCTTCAGGACACGTTCCTCAGGTGAGATCACATGCTCTCCGGCTGGCAGTGCGTCTGCAGTCACACACAGGCTCTATCACACACACACACACACACACACACACACACACAGACAGACTCTATCACACACACACACAGACAGACTCTATCACACACACACAGGCTCTATCACACACACTGATGGCTCTATCACACATTTGGTGCAGTGCAGCGCCAGGCTGATGAAAACACAAAACACTTGTTGATCGGTTGTTGTTGTTGTGTGTTCAGGGTCCCTCTGCTGGTGGAGATGTGGCACAGAGAGCCCAGTTCTCCAGATGTTCTGCTGGGTTCTGTCAGTATTCACCTCTCTCATCTCCTCAGCTCAGAGAAAACACGGTTCCTGGACCCGTCGGGCCGGCAGCGCTGGAGACAGAGCTGGACCGAGAGGATTCCCATCATTAAAGCCCACGGGTTCGTGTACTCTCAGGCCCTGTCCTCAGACACACGCTTACTCTCAGGCCCTGTCCTCAGACACACGCTTACTCTCAGGCCCTGTCCTCAGACACACGCTTACTCTCGGGCCCTCTCCTCAGACACACGCTTACTCTCGGGCCCTGTCCTCAGACACACGCTTACTCTCAGGCCCTGTCCTCAGACACACGCTTACTCTCGGGCCCTGTCCTCAGACACACGCTTACTCTCAGGCCCTGTCCTCAAACACACGCTTACTCTCGGGCCCTGTCCTCAGACGCACGCTTACTCTCGGGCCCTGTCCTCAGACACACGCTTACTCTCGGGCCCTGTCCTCAGACACACGCTTACTCTCAGGCCCTGTCCTCAAACACACGCTTACTCTCAGGCCCTGTCCTCAGACACACGCTTACTCTCGGGCCCTGTCCTCAGACACACGCTTACTCTCGGGCCCTGTCCTCAGACACACGCTTACTCTCGGGCCCTGTCCTCAGACACACGCTTACTCTCGGGCCCTGTCCTCAGACACACGCTTACTCTCGGGCCCTGTCCTCAGACACACGCTTACTCTCGGGCCCTGTCCTCAGACACACGCTTACTCTCGGGCCCTGTCCTCAGACACACGCTTACTCTCGGGCCCTGTCCTCAGACACACGCTTACTCTCAGGCCCTGTCCTCAGACACACGCTTACTCTCGGGCCCTGTCCTCAGACACACGCTTACTCTCAGGCCCTGTCCTCAGACACACGCTTACTCTCGGGCCCTGTCCTCAGACACACGCTTACTCTCGGGCCCTGTCCTCAGACACACGCTTACTCTCGGGCCCTGTCCTCAGACACACGCTTACTCTCGGGCCCTGTCCTCAGACACACGCTTACTCTCGGGCCCTGTCCTCAGACACACGCTTACTCTCAGGCCCTGTCCTCAGACACACGCTTACTCTCAGGCCCTGTCCTCAGACACACGCTTACTCTCGGGCCCTGTCCTCAGACACACGCTTACTCTCGGGCCCTGTCCTCAGACACACGCTTACTCTCGGGCCCTGTCCTCAGACACACGCTTACTCTCGGGCCCTGTCCTCAGACACACGCTTACTCTCGGGCCCTGTCCTCAGACACACGCTTACTCTCGGGCCCTGTCCTCAGACACACGCTTACTCTCGGGCCCTGTCCTCAGACACACGCTTACTCTCGGGCCCTGTCCTCAGACACACGCTTACTCTCGGGCCCTGTCCTCAGACACACGCTTACTCTCGGGCCCTGTCCTCAGACACACGCTTACTCTCGGGCCCTGTCCTCAGACACACGCTTACTCTCAGGCCCTGTCCTCAGACACACGCTTACTCTCAGGCCCTGTCCTCAGACACACGCTTACTCTCAGGCCCTGTCCTCAGACACACGCTTACTCTCAGGCCCTGTCCTCAGACACACGCTTACTCTCAGGCCCTGTCCTCAGACACACGCTTACTCTCGGGCCCTGTCCTCAGACACACGCTTACTCTCGGGCCCTGTCCTCAGACACACGCTTACTCTCGGGCCCTGTCCTCAGACACACGCTTACTCTCGGGCCCTGTCCTCAGACACACGCTTACTCTCAGGCCCTGTCCTCAGACACACGCTTACTCTCAGGCCCTGTCCTCAGACACACGCTTACTCTCAGGCCCTGTCCTCACACGCTTACTCTCAGGCCCTGTCCTCAGACACACGCTTACTCTCGGGCCCTGTCCTCAGACACACGCTTACTCTCAGGCCCTGTCCTCAGACACACGCTTACTCTCAGGCCCTGTCCTCACACGCTTACTCTCAGGCCCTGTCCTCAGACACACGCTTACTCTCAGGCCCTGTCCTCAGACACACGCTTACTCTCAGGCCCTGTCCTCAGACACACGCTTACTCTCGGGCCCTGTCCTCAGACACACGCTTACTCTCGGGCCCTGTCCTCAGACACACGCTTACTCTCGGGCCCTGTCCTCAGACACACGCTTACTCTCGGGCCCTGTCCTCAGACACACGCTTACTCTCGGGCCCTGTCCTCAGACACACGCTTACTCTCGGGCCCTGTCCTCAGACACACGCTTACTCTCAGGCCCTGTCCTCAGACACACGCTTACTCTCAGGCCCTGTCCTCAGACACACGCTTACTCTCAGGCCCTGTCCTCACACGCTTACTCTCGGGCCCTGTCCTCAGACACACGCTTACTCTCAGGCCCTGTCCTCAGACACACGCTTACTCTCAGGCCCTGTCCTCAGACGCACACTTACTCTCAGGCCCTGTCCTCAGACACACGCTTACTCTCAGGCCCTGTCCTCAGACACACGCTTACTCTCAGGCCCTGTCCTCAGACACACGCTTACTCTCAGGCCCTGTCCTCAGACACACGCTTACTCTCGGGCCCTGTCCTCAGACACACGCTTACTCTCGGGCCCTGTCCTCAGACACACGCTTACTCTCGGGCCCTGTCCTCACACGCTTACTCTCAGGCCCTGTCCTCAGTCACACGCTTACTCTCGGGCCCTGTCCTCAGTCACACGCTTACTCTCGGGCCCTGTCCTCAGTCACACGCTTACTCTCGGGCCCTGTCCTCAGACACACGCTTACTCTCAGGCCCTGTCCTTAGTCATACACTTTAACCTTAAAGGAGCTGTATGTAGGATTGTGGCCAAAACTGGTACTGCAATCACTTTAAAAATACTGTAGAGAGGTGTCTCCCCTCCCCCTCCCCCCTGACTCGAGGTTGCCAGATAAGCTGCAGGATTCAGCAGAAACGTAGGCTGCTTCAATGGTCATACAGGTCAACTTGCAGCATGTGTAACTTATAGGGTTGCCAACTTCAGAAAAGGAAAATACAGGACAATCGTGGTTATTTATAGGAAAATGAGGGACACTCAAAACTGTACATCATTTCAGTGTCTGCAGTTAAATATGTGTTTAAAAGGTTATCAGACATGAACACATTTGTATTGCTTTACCTATTTATGTATTTAATTCATACATAAAATACAAAAAGTCATACATAAAAAAAAAATCACATTACAAACAAACCATCATTCAAAATAGCAGCATTTATCTAAAATAGAAAGCTTTTTAACATTATATAGGCTTACAGTTTAAAAGTTTAGTAGATTATTTTTTTGGAAAAAAAAATTTAAAGAAAGTATTTGCCTACTTTTATTCAGCAAGGATGCATTACATTAATCAAAAGTGACAGTAAAGACATTTATAATGTTACAAAAGCTTTCTATTTACTTTCTAAGGCTTTTTTTTACATTATTAATAATCAGAAATGTTTTTTGAGCATATTATTCCTTCAGGTAGATTACATGTTTTCTTGCGTGGCTGGATGTTAGACTCATGAACAATAATCACGTTGTTTGCATTCGCCAGAATTGTTTTGCCGAAATCAAAACGTGGACAGTGAAAGGTTATTACCGTTAGCGCGAGACGAGTCCGGCTTGAAGCGGAAGCAACCAGACAGCAGAGGATTATGTTCGCAAATCAAACAATGATTTGTCTAAAAACAGTGATTAAAAAAAACTGTGATTGGATGATGATGACAGGTGTCGGTGATCATTCTCAGTGGTCAGCACTGCTGCTGTTGCTATTGTATCAGTCAGTGGTTAGATCAGCTTGTCAAAAAACGGGACATGGGAGGTCACGCACGGGACAAATATATTAGGCCCAAAATACGGGACGTCCCACCTAATTCGGGACAGTTGGCAACCCTAGTAACTTAGTCCACGATATACTGTACGTGAAGAACGAATGACGAATCTTTTTTTTTTTTCTGAGGTAAAGTTAGGCTTCTGTCTCTGTTGTTTTCCTCAGCGTCTCCGCATAATGACAGAGAAACGGGCTCCATAATGCATTGCTAATACGTCCATGTGAGCTAATGTTACGTTACTTTGCACGAACATGCATAACTTTGTTCGACTGTCATGAATATATGAAATGTCCATTGACATCCAGTACAAGTTAGCCAAGCATAGATGAATCTTACCTGTCCAGGAGGAAATTAGCAGCGTTGCGTCTGTGTTCAAATTCTTCTCCGTTTTCAGCCGTCTCCATCTTTCAAAAGCATCTCCAATACAAATTCTGTTTTTATTTCGAACTTTGTCACGACGAATTTCTGAATTATAACAAGGTCTTTTTGATTTAGTAACGTTAGACATGTTTATCCGACTAGAGTTAGGGTAGGTAAGAGCAGAGCTGGCAACCCGGATCCCGAAACACTACTGACTTCGTGATTGGTCGATAGGTGGAGGGAGGCGCATCAGGCCAAAACACAAGATGACAACATCAACATCAGTTGAGGGCTGCAAGTCCACTTTTTAAATGACAATATCCTAGCCATACTACTGTTGTCAGTGATATAAGTATTTGAAATGAACATGATTTCTTAATGTCTGGTGACACATCAGGGCCATTTTATGATTAATTGAAATAGATTTCTTACATACAGCTCCTTTAAAGGGTTAGTTCACCTAGTAATTACAAACCCTCATGTTGTTCCGACAGAATTTTCATGTTTGTGTGAACTAACCCTTTAATACAGGGTTCACCAATCTCGTTCCTGGAGGGCCGCTGTCCTGCAGAGTTTAGCTCCAACCCCAATTAAACACACCTGAACCAGCTAATCAAGGTCTCACTAGGCATACTGGAAACTTTCAAACAGGTGTGTTGGAGCTGGTTGGAGCTAAACTCTGCAGGACAGCGGCCCTCCAGGACCGAGATTGGTGAACCCTGCTTTAATAGTTGTAATTCATGAATGCTTTGAGTACAGAGCTAAGGTTGTTTGTACTTTATTCATGCAGATAAAGTTAAACATACTTGTATATCCACCTTTAGTGTATCAGTGTGCGATTAATAAGAGTTTACAGGACTATATTCAGTTGTTGGATCATGTCTCAGCTCAATCCCCGCAGCGCACAGGTCTCACCTCTAGATGGCGGCCTCCAAACACACAATGTGAAATCTCTAAGTGAGGGTGTGCTTCTCTTAAAGGGACGGTTCACCCAAAAATGCACATTCTGTCATCATTTCTTCTTTTTCACAGCACAAAAGACAACGTTTTGTAGAATGTTGGGAGCCAGAGAACATTAGACCCCGTTTCAGTGCATGGAGAAAAACACTGATGCATTCTACTGAGGATCTTCTTTTGTGTTTAGCAGAAAGAAAGTCATACAGATTTGGAGTGACATAAGGGCGAATCAATGATGACAGAATGATCGTTTTTGGGCGAACTATCTGTTTAATCCCTGTACTCAATAATGTTATCCCTTAAAACTCATCTTTGATCATCACAATAACATCACAATGACCAAAATGAAAAATATTTCATGGCTTAAAATATCTTGAATGTAACTCGACACCTTTGGCTCATTTAGTATGCGTGGTTCTATGAATATGCAAATGAGCCCCGCCTCCACTCACTCCCTCAGCTCAGAGATCCACTGGTTGACGATCACACGTTGATCTGATTGGTTACAAGGTAGTTTGTGACGTCAGAAACACCAGCGATTTCAAAGCGTGTTTTTGAGACTGTCTTTGGTTCACTGCAGTTTAAAGGAGGAAATACTCAGCAATGCTGTCGACTTATGAATTCACACATGCTTTGTCTTAAAGCAGATTAAAAACACCACATAGACACATAAACAACATTAAAAGCTGGATCTTGTTTTCGTCTGATCAGTGTTTAGAGGAAGTATTTCCAGGTTGACCTGAGCTCTGTGTCCGCAGGTCTGAGAAGTTGGCTGAACTCTGTTATGTGAGCGTTCTTGAAGATCTGGGTTTTGTGAAAGCTCAAGAAATCCTCGTCTCTGAATCCTCACAGGTGCTGTATCAGATCATGTTCACATTCACATTTATGCATTCGGCAGACGCTTTTATCCAAAGCGACTTGCATTTACATTCTTATCAGTTCTTGCTCACCTTGGGAATCGAACCTGTGACCTTGGCGTTGCAAGCACCAGCGCTCAACTGTTAGAGCTACAGTTTCTGGAGTGTCTGTGAATGTGAATGCGGCTTGAACAGGAGAATTATGGGTAATGTTTGTTTGCAGGCAGCAGTGGCTCCTCCTCAGGGTCAGGGTGGGTCAGAAACACTCACGCGACCCAGAGAAAACCTGGAGTACAAGGCAGCGCTGGAGCTGGAGATGTGGAAGGAGATGCAGGAAGACATGTTTGATAATCAGGTATCAGTCCATCAGTCTCTGGTTACACTCTAATGTTTAGTCGTTTACTGTTCAACGTAGCATCATTTATATGAGCTTGTGGTTCTGATATCAACACTAATGCCACAGGAGAAGCTTTTCAAAGACTTGTTGAAATAAAATATATGCAGACTTGCTGAATGCTGACGAGGGATGAGAAAGATTTATATAGTTGGCCTTTCTATTGCTAATAATACGCTATGATAAAAAATAATATTATACCGTTTATATAAACTCGGAATTGCAATAAAAAAGTTTGAATTGTGAGATATTCAAACTTCAAAAACGTGAATCTGTGAAACGCTGACGGTGTGCGCATGCGTATCACGTGATCAGTCTATAGATATGAGCGTTTGGATATATATGTGCGCAGGCGTGTGTCTTACTCTACAAATTGACCTCAACAAATTACTTGTCTGGCTTTAAAAATTTATAATACAGAATTTTTTAGTACTTTACTTTTACTTTACTACTTTGTAAACTTTTACTACTTTACTCTGTTTAACAGTAATTTTTTTAATAGATTTATGAAACATGATGGAAGCCAGTTTCTGCCATGAAATTAAAAAAGGTAATTCCTGTTCTTAAAAAATGAAAGTTCTGACCGTGTGTGTGTGTGTGTGTGTGTGTGTGTGTGTGTGTGTGTGTGTGTGTGTGTGTGTGTGTGTGTGTGTGTGTGTGCGTGTGCGTGTGTTCAGCTGAAGCAGAAGGAGTTGAGTCACATGCAGGCGCTGGCGGAGGAGTGGAGGAGAAGAGATCAGCAACGAGAGGCTCTCATCAAGAAGAAGGTCCACACACACACACACACACTGACTGCATAAAGGGTTAAATCACACGAGGAATGTTCAGGCTGTTTTGCTGCATGGCTCTGTTCCTCACAGTGGCGCATTAGTAGTTTGATCTGCTGTTATGATCCTCTGGTCACGGTCTGCTGTCGTTCAGACGTAGAAGAGCATGAAAGATCTCATCGTGATCTGATCATACAGAGTCCCACGGGATTGGGATTAGTGGTCGACTGATATTGATTTTTTGCGATCATGGTTGATAGAAATCGCTACTTAATTTAAAAATAGTAAAAACACATAAATAACAATTGCTGAAATTAAATAAATTTTTTATTTTACATAATATTTATTTAGATCTCACAGCTGGATTCACCAAGGTTTGTGGAATTAAATGTTTATTTTCAAAGACTTGTTTAAAATAATATACATGCACACTTGCTGAATGCTGACGATAGAAAGGCAAACATTTACATTTATGCATTTGGCAGATGCTTTTATCATTGCATTTCAGAGTACACATTTACATTCTTATCGGTTCCTATCAAACACTATAATTCTTTCTCTACTACTAATAATAGAAATGCAAACACTTTTTTTGTATACCGTTTACTTTAACCGTTGTGTCTAAAAATTTATTAGATTGATTTGTAAAACGTTATGAAAGCTTGTTTGCCATGAAATAAAAAAAGGAATTAAAAAAAATTAAACTTTTTAAAAATTAAAGTTCTGACTTTTTTTCTTTTCTTGCAATTGCAAGTTTATACCTCACAAATCTGGCAAGTGTGAATTGTGAGATATAAACTCAGAATTGTGAGAAAAAAGTCAGAATTGTGAGAAAAAAAGTCAGAATTGTGAGATATAAAGTCAGAATTGTGAGAAAAAAGTCAGAATTGTGAGATATAAAGTCAGAATTGTGAGATATAAAGTCAGAATTGTGAGAAAAAAGTCAGAATTGTGAGATATAAAGTCAGAATTGCGAGATATAAAGTCAGAATTGTGAGATATAAACTCAGAATTGTGAGAAAAAAGTCAGAATTGTGAGATATAAAGTCAGAATTGCGAGATATAAAGTCAGAATTGCGAGATATAAAGTCAGAATTGTGAGATATAAAGTCAGAATTGTGAGAAAAAAGTCAGAATTGTGAGATATAAAGTCAGAATTGCGAGATATAAAGTCAGAATTGTGAGATATAAACTCAGAATTGTGAGAAAAAAGTCAGAATTGTGAGATATAAAGTCAGAATTGCGAGATATAAAGTCAGAATTGTGAGATATAAACTCAGAATTGCGAGGAAAAAAGTCAGAATTGCGAGGAAAAAAAGTCAGAATTGTGAGAAAAAAGTCAGAATTGTGAGATATAAAGTCAGAATTGTGAGATATAAAGTCAGAATTGTGAGATATAAAGTCAGAATTGTGAGATATAAAGTCAGAATTGTGAGATATAAAGTCAGAATTGTCAGAAAAAAGTCAGAATTGTGAGATATAAAGTCAGAATTGCGAGATATAAAGTCAGAATTGTGAGATATAAACTCAGAATTGCGAGGAAAAAAGTCAGAATTGCGAGGAAAAAAAGTCAGAATTGTGAGAAAAAAAGTCAGAATTGTGAGTTATAAAGTCGAAAGTCAGAAGTGTGAGATATAAACTCAGAATTGCAAGAGAAAAAAACTGCAATTCCCTTTTTAATTGTATTTCTTCATGGTGGAAAGAAGCTTCCATAAATCAGAGGCAGTAAACGAACAAGGATGGAGAATGCGTTCTCAGTGCTGTCAAAATAAAAGTCCTGCTTTTGATGCCGATAATTACAAAAATGCTAAATATCGGCTTTGCTGATTTATCTTCCGACCACTAACTGGAAGAACATGACGGAGAGCAAATGATGACCTGAATGAAATGATCTGTGGGAATCTGTAGCCATCTCGTGTCACTGAGGTTTATGAGCTGTTGTTTCCTAGGAAGTGGAGTACAGTCTTCTGGAGGAACAGCTACAGAGAACACTGTCTGATCTGGAGAAGAGAGAGCGAGCGCTGGCTCACGCTGAGGCCGAGGTGAGGCGCGCTGTCCCGCTAAACGCTAGCCTGCGAGCTTCAGTGTCCTGCTAAACGCTAGCCTGCGAGCTTCAGATGAACTGGTGTCTGACTGTGGTTGTGCTGGTTTAGACACAGAGACTCCAGCGCGAGATGCGATCTGAACACGAGCGCAGCATGCGAGAGCTTCAGGACAGCAGCCGGCGTCTGCGAGAGGACTGTGACCACCAGGTGGAGCTGGAGAGGTCAAAGGTCAGGCAGCTCGAGGATCAGCTGACCCGGCAGCGACAGCAGGTAAACGCAGCAAACACACCAGACACGACCTGTGAGATGATCTCTGCCCTTCTGGAAGCGTGAGCTGGGAGGGGCCTGGTGACCCCTGGGGTCGTGAGGTCAAGAGGTCACGCCTGCTGGATCACTGACTGATGTCAACACTCGCTAATCCACCCGTTCTTAAGTGAAGTGGTTTACTGGTAATCTAGTGATATAGAGGTGTGATCCTGAACTTTACATGTCGGATCGGCGTTTGTCTTGTGATATCTGAGAAGGGACGTGTTGTAAATGTAAACGTAACATTTAGTCCTTTATCTTTTAGCTTTATCCAAAGCGACTTACCAATGAGGAATAGAAGGAAAGAAGTGCTCAAAATACAGTTTCAGACATTGCTTAGCGTAGCAATGTCTGAAAAAAAAGGAAATATTTTTATGCGGTTACCCATAACTGACTGTGTTTACAATAATGTGTATCTGCATGTGTGGCGGGAAGAAAATCAGGATCAGAATCGCTGAACACAGACTCGTGATTTTCTCCTCATCTGAGAGTCTCTGGGTGATATTGTGCTGGTCATGTGACTCATTGTTCTGGTCATGTGACTGTATAACAGTAGTACCATGTTCACCATGATGATTTTGAGTTGCTTGAAATATGATTGGAGTCGCTTCAAAAAAGGAAAATACAGTTCAGTGCAACATGCGTCATATCGGCTACATGAGATTATTATGAGAACATTATAATTGTGTGTTTGAAACATGGATTTTAATGGTGAGACTTTGTTTTTGTAATCAGGCTCTCAAAAATAATATAAGGATTTGGATTTATCAGCCAATATATCGGTTATCGGCTTTCAAATATAAAGAATTATGGGTATCGGACAAATTTTTCATATCGGTGCATCCCTAATAATATATGAACGTTTCTGTGTCGGCGTTTCTTGAAACATCGCAGAGTCTGGATGTCATGTGGTTTTGAAGACGCACTTTCATAAGTTGCCATAAGGGTGGAAAATATTGGAGGCTTGAGGCGGAAAAGTGGCACAAAATGCTCCTGTACAATTACAACTAAATCTATCCTGACTTCACGATCAAAATCAAATGTGAAAATGGCAGCGTCACATCATACATGGATCTGCTCATGTCGCATTATCATGTTTTGCAGCGTTTTTATTGAATTATGTGTTTTTTTCTCTATTGTCTTTTCTTTCTTTTTTTTAAAGACGCACTTTAATTTAAAGTTTTGGATCGGATTTGGATTTTTAAAAGAAGTCTCTTCTGCTCACCAAGGCTGCATTTATTTGATTAAAATACAAAAAAAAAACTAATATTGTTAAATATTATGACAGCTTAAAATAACTGTTTTCTATTTTAAAATGTAATCTATTCCTGTGATCAGAAATCATTCTAATATGCAGATTTGATGCTCAAAAACGTTCTATTTATCAACTAATCCTGAAGTAAAAATGTAAATAACTGTTTTGAACACTGATAATAATCATAAATGTGTCTTGATCATCAAATCATCATATTAGAGTGATTTCTGAAGGATCATGTGACACTGAAGACTGGAGTAATGATGCTGAAAGTTCAGCTTTGATCATAGGAATATTATTTTAAAGTGTCATAATATTTAACAATATATATATATATTTTTTTTAAATAAATGCAGCCTTGGTGAGCAGAAAAGACTTCTTTTAAAAACATTAAAAATCTTTCCGATCCAAAACTTTTGACTGGCAGTGTGTGTGTGTGTGTGTGTGTGTGTGTGTGTGTGTGTGTGTGTGTGTGTGTGTGTGTGTGTGTGTGTGTGTGTGAGATAATAGTGAATGTTTGTTATTGGCATCTTTCTGCGTGTCAGACGTGTAGAATGTTCCCAGGAGTTCTCGTTATCACTGATGTAATTAATCACCAGACCAAAGCTGAGTTTTCTGTGGTGAGATCCAGCGTCTGTTTCCTATTGAGGGTGAAGTAGAACATCTCGCGTCTCCGGCTCTCGGACAGCCCACTGCTGAAATACTTCAGCCTGCCGTCTCATTTCTTCCCAGAAAACATCTGGCCCGCCACAGCGCTAACAAATCAAGCAAAGTAGGTTTCTGACATGCGAAAGAGAAGATGAGAGCGCTCCGGCGTATATATCGCCTTCCCTCTGGTGTCAGGAGCGTGTAAACATACATTTGTCCCGCGTCGACACACACTAACCGGTTTATCCAGGCAGAATCCTCCTCTTTCTGGACACGATCTCCTCGTTTGCGAACACCAAACATGGAGTGTCAGATCTGGCAGCGTCTGCTTCCTGTCAGAGAGGAGCGGGAATGGAGAGCGCTTGTAAGGTTTTAGTTGGACTGGACGCTGTCTAACACTCCTGAAGTGTTTCAGCGGTAGCCGCTCGCGAGCTGATGGATGCGCTGCTCGACGGAGACGTGCTACACACACACACACACACACACACTGCGGCCCTCAGCGCTTCTCTCAGTTTAGACGGTGTTGCTTCACCTCAGAGCTGAATGTGAGAAGTGCGGCTGTGAATCATGTCTGAGTATTTCATCAGATTTAACGACTGAACCGTTTAAAGCTCCTGTATTATATTTAATACACACATTTCTAAGGTCTCTCAGTGATCGATCGTTTACACTCTTTTATCCAGTATTTGTCTTTTAGTGTAATTGTACAAACATCCCTCAGCTCGAGCTTCACGAGTCTGTGTGTCAGATCTGACCTGATTTAATCAAGTAAACGCAAGAATAACTTTGATATTGTTAGTGATGTTTTAACTCAATTTTTTAGTACAACTTAAATGAAGTATTTTTTATTATACATCTATATTTTTTAGATTAAATTAAATACTTATACATAAATGTTATACATGTATAATAAAGAATAATACATTCAAGTTATACTAAAAATACTTAAAAAATTGTACATTTGTACATGTACACAATTGCCTCATTTAGTATGTGCGGTTCTATGAATATGCAAATGAGCCCCGCCTCCACTCACTCACTCAGCTCAGAGATCCACTGGTTGACGATCACACGTTGATCTGATTGGTTACAAGGTAGTTTGTGACGTCAGAAACACCAGCGATTTCAAAGCGTGTTTTTGAGACTGTCTTTGGTTCACTGCAGTTTTAAGGAGGAAATACTCAGCAATGCTGTCGACTTATGAATTTACACATAGTTTATCTTAAAGCAGATTAAACACACCACATAGACACATAAACAACATTAAAAGCTGGATTTACACCACAGGGGGACTTTAAAAGAACAGAGCTTTGATCATCAAGCATTTAAATATCTTACGAAGACATATTATTGGCAGATATTGATATTTTATATGCATTTTATGCAAGTATCTGCTATGCTGTTATAAAGATCTCAATGATTTTCATTACAAGCCATTAGAATATATATATTTAAATATCAGCATCTGCACCACATTGCATATTTTTGCATATTATTCCTCTGAACATAACGGAGATGTTTTTTCCTCCATATCTCACTATATCAAACAATATGAGCCATAAAAGCCTGTCTTGAAGTATTAAATATGATACACATTTTTTTTTTATTAATTTGTTTATTAATGTTAAGAAATAGATGTTTTTGGACTATATGTCCAGCTTTACAGGGTTAACTTGGGTGAGAATTTTTTGCACTTTTTTCCCATTTGTCTTTTGCTCAATGATCATGTTGTTTCCACTCTTAAAGATGCAAGAGTCTGAGAACAAACACAAGCATCTGGAGAAGGAGTTCCAGCAGTTCCGGGATCAGCAGAGCGTTCGGCCCGAGGTCCGTTTGCAGTCCGAGATCAACCTGTTGACCCTCGAGAAGGTCAGAGACGCCACACTGATACACACACACACACACACACACACACTGATCAACACACCACATATGTGTATATACAAAGGCTGTTTTGGGAACCTACTCGTACATCTTTGTTATTAAGGTGGAACTGGAGAGGAAACTGGAATCGGCAACTAAATCTAAACTCCACTATAAGCAGCAGTGGGGGCGAGCCCTGAAGGAGCTGGCCAGATTTAAACAGGTAACACACCTGGACACACATTGATGATGATGATGATGATGATGATGATGATGATGATGATGATGATGGTACTGTTACTCTAGTAGTTTTGGCACGGGTGTAATTAATACATGAATGCTATCAGACGTACTAGTTTTAAACTCAGACGGGATCAGATTATTCTGTGCATAATTAAGAAAAAACTAATTAAACTGGGCCAATCTCATGACAATATCTCACACCAAAAATACGTATTTTGCATAAAGAAAATTACTATTACTACTGTGATATTATTTTCATGACAAAAGACGTTTACTTCTGATTCTCATGACTGTAATGCGTCTGGATGATTTTACTTTGTAACTGGTTTGTGATTCTCACAATTGTATTTTTTTGTATTCAAGTTATACTAAAAATACTTAAAAAATATTATAAATGTATAATAAAAAATACTGTATTCAAGTTATATTAAAAATACTTAAAAAATATTATAAATGTATAATAAAAAATACTGTATTCAAGTTATACTAAAATACTTAAAAATGTATTTTTAATTTTAATTTTTAAATTTAATTTTACTATTCGAGTTATTCTAAAAATACTTACAAATAATTTTACAAATATTATAAATATATAAACACTTTTAAATGTATTTTTAGTACAACTTGAATGTAGTTTTTTTTATGTAAAGTATTCAAGTTATACTAAAAATACTTTAAAAATATTTTTAAAAATACAAATATATGCAAACATTTTTACTGTATTCAGGTTATACTAAAATACTTAAAAATATGTTTTAAATATTATAAATATGCTTTTTTTACTATGCAGGTTATTCTAAAAATATTTAAAAAATAATAAATTTATAAAATACTACATTAAAGTTGTACTAAAAATACTTAAAAATAATTTTACAAATATTATAAATACATAATATAAACACTTTTAAAGTATTCAAGTTATACTAAAATACTTATAATTATTTTTAAAATATTATAAATATATTATTTATTTACTACATTCAGGTAATACTTAAATATGTAAGTATATAAAAAATATATATATATATATTCATTTTTTTACTGTATTCAAGTTATGCTAAAATTTATATTATATTTTTAAATATAAATGTATTTTAAATCTTATAAAATAAAATAAATATTTAAATCAATATAAACCCAGTACAGCAAAGAGTGTAATAGTACATTCATTCTTTAGCATTTAAATATATGTTTTTCCCATTAATGAGACAGTCGTGAGAATCTGGTGTAAATGTGCTTCGGTCTCATGAAAATCACGTCACATTGTAAAAAATCTTAATGGCTCTAAAAATAGCCGTGCGTTTGAGCTCTGGATCCAGTCAGCCTGCAGGGTCTCGACTGCGCTCAGAAGAATAATGGACCGGTTTACTGCTCTAAACCAGACGTGAACGCCAGTTCTCATGGAAAAAAACCATGGAGAAACTGTGAGCTGTCACGAGCCGCAGTGAAACATCACCAGTGAACCCAGTCCGGGACCAGTACAGTGTAAACAGAAGCGTTATCAGCCTGCTAATAACTGTTACAGACACACACCAGCTGGAGCGTCTGAGCCGCGCTTTCCCTCCGCTTTCTTCTCAAGTGCCAGATATATATAAAGAAAACATCTGATGATTCATGGCGCTCAGAGGCCTCCATAACCTAATATGATATTCAACTATAAATCAGGCCTGTATTATGTTCAACATTAAACATCTGAATATCAAGTTGGCTTGTTGGAAGATCGATGAGTGAGTTTAAGTGCGTCGTTTTTCACTTAAATAATTCTCATGTAACTTAGTAGTAGAAACACTACATGTACACTAACAGTCAAAAGAGTTTTAATGTGTCTGAAAGAGTCTCTTCTGCTCACCAAAGCTGCATTTATTTGATTAAAAATACAGTAAAACAGTGAAATATTATTATAATGTAAATCATCTGTTTTCTATGTGAATATACAGTAAAGTGTAATTTATTCCTGTGATCAAAGCTGAATGTTCAGCATCATTACTCCAGTCTTCAGTGTCACATGATCCTTCAGAAATCACTCTGATATGATGATCTGATGCTCAAGAAACGTTTATGATTATTATCAGTGTTGAAAACAGTTTTTACATTTTTATTTCAAGATTATTTGATGAATAGAAAGTTCAAAAGAACAGCATTTACGTTAAATCGAAAGCTTTTGTAACATCAAACACTACAGTTCATAAATTTGGGGTCAGTAAGAATTTTTATTTTATTTTTTGGGGGAAAGAAATAAAGAAATCAAGGATGAATTAAATTGAATCTTTTGTAACATAAATTTCTTTACTGTAGATTTTGATCAAATACAAATAAATGCTGTTTTTTTTTTGTACTTTCTATTCATAAAATGATCCTGAATTTTTTTTTTATTTTTTATTTTTTTTTTACACTGTGTTCAACACTGATAATAATCATAAATGTTTCTTGATCATCAGATCATCATATTAGAGTGATTTCTGAAGGATCATGTGACACTGAAGACTGGAGTAATGATGCTGAACATTCAGCTTTGATCACAGGAATAAATTACACTTTACTGTATATTCACATAGAGAACAGATGATTTAAAATTATTATTATTTTTATTTTTGTATTTTTAATCCAGTAAACGCAGCCTTGGTGAGCGGAAGAGACTTCTTTAAAAGTCTTCCCGACCCCAAACGTTTGACTGGTAGTGTGTGTTGCAGATCTTTGAGACGACAGAGAGCACGTGTGTTCAAGAGTGTCCAGATCTGTTTCTGGGGAAATGTCCCGAATGTTCCCCGTCAGGACGAGTCTCTGCAGAAAACTGTTCTTGAGTCGCGTCGAGCATCGAGACGGGTCATTCGCTGGTCACGCGTGTGTTTACACAAGCCATCCTCAGCCTTTATCACACACACACACACACACACACACACACACCTCGATGAGAACTCTGGGAACGCTTCACGGGTAGCGAAGGAGACTCAGATCTTCAGGATAGTTTTGGCTGTAAGTCAAGGCCACATCTGAGTGTGTGTTTTCACTTCTCGCTGCCGCGGATGTTTTACTGTGTTGTAACGCATCAGGAAAACTGCAGATTGAATGGGATTACCTCAAACACATCATCAGTAGAATCAAGAGTTTTCACAGACGCTTTATATTGATGCGCTGCTGGAAAACTGTTCAACCTACAGATTTCACGTTTCCCATTAAAACGGGAGATTAAAACCATTGATTGAAAAAAAAAAAAAAAGTCCTATCAAAATACTCAATTATTTTAGGAATTAAGGCCCATTCACACCAAGAATGATAAATACAGTCATGTAAGTTCTGTCATGAAACTCTAGATGGCGCTGGCCGATCGGGCCTCAACTCAACCCATTCTAGTTCTAAGAACTCCAATTTATTCCTTCTTCAGAGTCGGTCTAAAGGGGCTTTCGCACCGGAGAGTTCCAGGAACTCAGTTCAGAGAGTGTGAGCGCTGTGTGTTCTGGCGTTCTCAGCGCCGTCAAAATAAAAGTCTCAACAACACGCGTGGCTTTCGTCACTTCAGAGTTCCTACCGGCAGTGCGAACGCAACCAGGAAAATGTTCCTAGGGGAACCATTAGTTCTCGGGGAACCATCCTGGAGGCTAGATCCCAGAACTACCCGGTGTGAAAGCTGATAGGGCACAGCTGATTGGTTCCTGCTGTATCAGTAGCCAATGAGCTCAACCTTCAGTCACTGGCAAGCCTTCAGAGACCCTCCTCTTCCCCAGCTCCACCTGTGTAGATCTGCTATGGCTAATTCATCTACGCTATATAAAGCAGTCCCGGACTTGCTCTGCAGCAGCAATAACACCATATATGATATCGTTCTGTTTATTATCATAAGCGCTGGAGTTTAAACGCTGATTGGCTGTCAGTGTTTTTATCCTTCATCTGCTGGAAGAAGTGTTTCCAGTTCTGTTATTTCTGAGTCGTTATCGTGCCGTTGTTGACTATTCTTTTATATTTTTAAAACTGTATCTCAATATGAATGTGTGTGATAAGATGGTGTTGGTTGTGCTGATAGTTGTGTGTGTGTGTGTTCAGCGCGAGCAGGAGAACGCCATGACACGCTTGAAGAAGCAGCAGCAGGAGCTGGAGCACATGAGGCTTCGATACCTGGCGTCTGAAGAGAAGGAGGCCGTCACGAGCGAGAAGCACGAGCTGCAGGACATACGCAACCAGCTCAACAGGTCAAACACATCACAAATACCAGGAATAACTTACACTTTACTAGATTCACATACAAAACAGCTGTTTTACATTGGAATAATATTTCACAATATTACCGTTTTTTTTTTCTTGAATAAATGCAGTCTTGGTGAGCAGAAGAGCTTTCTTTTAAAAGCATTAAATATCTTACCGATCAGAAACGCTTCTGGAACAAGAACAAATGTGGGCGGGGCTTGATTAAGTCTGTGGGGAATTGATTGGATGATTGTGGTTTGCTATTGGTGGATTTCATGTGAGTGACAGGTTATAGCCCCGCCCACATCATCAGAGAAGAGAAGAGATTTAATAGCAGTTTCACATGGAAATACTTCACAATACATCAATTCTGTGTCAAATGACTTTAAAGGGATAGTTCACCCAAAAATGAATATTATCCCATGATTTACTCTCCCTCAAGTCATCATAGGTGTATATGACATTCTTCTGTCAGACAAACACAATCTGAGTTATATTTATATATTTTTATATATATATATATATATATATATATATATATATATATAAAGTATTTTAGTCGATAAAGTTTTAAATATGGATATTTTTCTTACACAAACGCTTCGCTTCTCTTCAGAAGGCCTTTATTAACCTCCTGGAGCCTGTGGAGCACTTTATCATGGACAGATGCACTTTTATCATGGACAGATGCACTTTTATGATGGACAGATGCACTTTTATCATGGACAGATGCACTTTTATCATGGACAGATGCACTTTTATCATGGACAGATGCACTTTTATCATGGACAGATGCACTTTTATGATGGATAGATGCACTTTTATCATGGACAGATGCACTTTTATGATGGACAGATGCACTTTTATCATGGACAGATGCACTTTTATCATGGACAGATGCACTTTTATCATGGACAGATGCACTTTAATGATGGATAGATGCACTTTTATCATGGACAGATGCACTTTTATCATGGACAGATGCACTTTAATGATGGACAGATGCACTTTTATCGTGGACAGATGCACTTTAATGATGGATAGATGCACTTTTATGATGGACAGATGCACTTTTATCATGGACAGATGCACTTTTATCATGGACAGATGCACTTTAATGATGGATAGATGCACTTTTATCATGGACAGATGCACTTTTATCATGGACAGATGCACTTTTATCATGGACAGATGCACTTTTATCGTGGACAGATGCACTTTTATCATGGACAGATGCACTTTAATGATGGATAGATGCACTTTTATCATGGACAGATGCACTTTTATCATGGACAGATGCACTTTAATGATGGACAGATGCACTTTTATCGTGGACAGATGCACTTTAATGATGGATAGATGCACTTTTATGATGGACAGATGCACTTTTATCATGGACAGATGCACTTTTATCATGGACAGATGCACTTTAATGATGGATAGATGCACTTTTATCATGGACAGATGCACTTTTATCATGGACAGATGCACTTTAATGATGGACAGATGCACTTTTATCGTGGACAGATGCACTTTAATGATGGATAGATGCACTTTTATGATGGACAGATGCACTTTTATCATGGACAGATGCACTTTTATCATGGACAGATGCACTTTAATGATGGATAGATGCACTTTAATGATGGATAGATGCACTTTTATGATGGACAGATGCACTTTTATCATGGATAGATGCACTTTTATGATGGACAGATGCACTTTTATCATGGATAGATGCACTTTTATGACGGACAGATGCACTTTTATGATGGACAGATGCACTTTTATCATGGACAGATGCACTTTAATGATGGATAGATGCACTTTTATCATGGACAGATGCACTTTTATCATGGACAGATGCACTTTTATCATGGATAGATGCACTTTAATGATGGATAGATGCACTTTAATGATGGATAGATGCACTTTTATGATGATAGATGCACTTTTATGATGGATAGATGCACTTTTATGATGGACAGATGCACTTTAATGATGGATAGATGCACTTTATGATGGACAGATGCACTTTTATCATAGATAGATGCACTTTTATGATGGATAGATGCACTTTTATCATAGATAGATGCACTTTTATGATGGATAGATGCACTTTTATGATGGACAGATGCACTTTTATGATGGATAGATGCACTTTTATCATAGATAGATGCACTTTTATGATGGATAGATGCACTTTTATCATGGATAGATGCACTTTTATGATGGATAGATGCACTTTTATGATGGACAGATGCACTTTTATCATAGATAGATGCACTTTTATCATGGATAGATGCACTTTTATGATGGATAGATGCACTTTTATCATAGATAGATGCACTTTTATGATGGATAGATGCACTTTTATCATGGATAGATGCACTTTTATGATGGATAGATGCACTTTTATGATGGATAGATGCACTTTTATCATAGATAGATGCACTTTTATGATGGATAGATGCACTTTTATGATGGATGCACTTTTATGATGGATAGATGCACTTTTATCATGGACAGATGCACTTTTATCATGGATAGATGCACTTTTATGATGGATAGATGCACTTTTATCATGGACAGATGCACTTTTATCATGGATAGATGCACTTTTATGATGGATAGATGCACTTTTATGATGGATAGATGCACTTTTATCATGGACAGATGCACTTTTATCATGGATAGATGAACTTTTATGATGGATAAATGCACTTTTATGATGGATAAATGCACTTTTATGATGGATAGATGCACTTTTATGATGGATAGATGCACTTTTATCATGGATAGATGCACTTTTATGATGGATAGATGCACTTTTATCATGGACAGATGCACTTTTATGATGGACAGATGCACTATTATGATGGATAGATGCACTTTTATCATGGATAGATGCACTTTTATGATGGACAGATGCACTTTTATGATGGATAGATGCACTTTTATCATGGATAGATGCACTTTTATGATGGATAGATGCACTTTTATGATGGATAGATGCACTTTTATCATGGACAGATGCACTTTTATCATGGATAGATGAACTTTTATGATGGATAAATGCACTTTTATGATGGATAAATGCACTTTTATGATGGATAGATGCACTTTTATGATGGATAGATGCACTTTTATCATGGATAGATGCACTTTTATGATGGACAGATGCACTTTTATCATGGACAGATGCACTTTTATGATGGACAGATGCACTTTTATGATGGATAGATGCACTTTTATCATGGATAGATGCACTTTTATGATGGACAGATGCACTTTTATGATGGACAGATGCACTTTTATGATGGACAGATGCACTTTTATGATGGATAGATGCACTTTTATCATGGATAGATGCACTTTTATGATGGACAGATGCACTTTTATGATGGACAGATGCACTTTTATGATGGATAGATGCACTTTTATCATGGATAGATGCACTTTTATGATGGACAGATGCACTTTTATGGACTTCAAAACAGAAAGTCATTCACTGCCATTATAAAGCTTGGAAGAGACAGGACATTTTTTTATATAACTCTGATTGTGTTTGTCTGACAGAAGAATGTCATATACACCTAGGATGACTTGAGGGAGAGTAAATCATGCGCTGATTTTCCTTTTTAGGTGAACTATCCCTTTCATAGCGGTGAGAGATCGATATATCAGCCAGCTTGATTAATCGTGTAATTTGGTCAATTTAGATCTTTTTGTTGTCAATGAATAATAATTGTTTTGTCTTCATCAATGTCTGTGCCCGTCTCAATAGCTGCCGTTAAACTGTGTTATTGACACGAGTCTGTGTTATTGATAGGCTGAAGCAGCAGGAGGAGGCGGCGCGCGTGTGTGTGAGCGAGAGCGCAGACGAGCGTGTGTGTGTGAGCGTGGACGAGCACGTGACGCGTCTGCTGGAGGAGAGAGACACACTCCTGCGCACCGGCGTCTACACACACGACGACCGCATCATCTCTGAGCTCGACCGGCAGATCCAGCAGGCCATGAGCGGCAGGAGCACGTGACACACACATTACTGTCATTAATAAACTATATTCATCAGGCAAGACTGTTAGAGGACATGTTGAGTTTGTTTGCTCATGCTATTTCACTTCATTCTTATAACATTTCATGATGTTTTGCACAGATTTAATCAAAATGTGTGATTTAATGTTCAGCAGGTGGCGCTGTTTCTTAACAAATCACTGCAGGTTTATCAACACTTCAGACCTTCATCAGGGTTTATATGAGACTTTATTTATAGTTTGTGTGTTTTGTAGATGTGTGAATCTCGGATGAAATAAATATTTTCTGGTCTTTTTTCCTATTCTGTCGTCTTGACTTTCTTTTTGCTGTGCTGATCGAGCCTAACGTCCACACGCTGGAAAAAAGAGTTGAGAACTTTACTCAGTCTGGCTTTTACTCTAAAGGAAAGAGTTTTCATGTGAAAACTGAGAGTATTTTCTCTGGCTCAAAGTACCGGGCCAATAAAGTGAATTGATGACTCAATAAATTCTAGTGTCGGTCAGTATGTTTTGTAAAATCTCTGTTTGTGTGATTCTTTTATCATTGATAACATTCAGAAACATTTCTCTGAAGATTGCTGCAAACCGTTTTATGTTCATAAGGTTTAATGTTTTACAAATGCTATTGATTTCTAAACTAGTTTGGATTAAAAACGTTCTGTTTGAAACGTGGTCCAAAAAAATAAACAGACAGTAAATAATTGAAAGCAAGCAACATTTATTTTGAAGAGATTTAAAATGAAAGAAACAAACTATTTGTTGATTCATCAATCTAATCAATGAGCCATAAATGTTGTGTAGATGAATGTGTTTGTGTTAAACCACCGAACATCTCTGTTCATTTCTGAAGCATAATACGCTTATTACAGCATTTTATGAACTAATATTATTGTAAGTGTTCCTCTTAACTTGGCCCTCTTTAAATGAAAGAATAACACGCAGCCGCTGACAGAGTAAGTGCTTTCATGTGGTGTATCGGCCCTCTCCAGCGCCAGCGCACATATTTCCACCAGTGTTATTATTCTAATGTGCTCATGATATCAAAGTTTGACATGGCAGTCCTGATGGTTTTCATAAATGCTTTCATGAACTCGTGAACTCGTGTGATGTTCGGGGCAGAGCACTGAGCCGCTGAAAACAGCGCTTGACGCTGATGATGTTTCTCCTACTGTACGACCCCTCCGGGACGCAGGCGCAGACGCTTCTCATCAATGTGGAAGCACATTTCTGCCACTTCAGAAAAAAATCAGGCTTTGGTAAATCATAAACCACATTAAAAGTTGAAATGATGACATACTAAATCGTAATTATAGAATTAAAAGTTCAAATGATGACATTAAATCATAATTATGAGATTAGACACTTAAAATTATGACAAAAATCGAAATAATGACAAAAAAAAGATTGAGATTAAAGTCAAAATTGACAACACAAAAAAAGATGACATACTAAATCATAATTATGAGATTAGAAAGTTGAAAAATTATGAGAGGTCGAAATTATGATAAATATATCATATGACAAAAAACACGAAATTTTATCACATACTAAATCAAAATTATGAGATTAGAAAGTTAACATTTTATGACATACTAAGTCATAATTATGAGATTAGAAAGTTTAAAAATTACGAGAAAGTTGAAATTATGATAATATATCAAATGACAAAAGTCGACATTTGATTACATAAATCAAAATTATGAGATAAAAAAATTGCAATTTTATGACATTAAATCAAAATTATGAGATTGAAAAATGTAAATTTTATGACATACTAAAAAATGATGAGATTAGAAAGATGAAATTTTATCACAATAAATAAAAATTATGAGATTAGAAAGTTGAAATTTTATGAGAAAGTCAAAATTATGATAATATATCAAATGACAAAAGTCAACATTTTATTACATACTAAATCAAAATTATGAGATTAGAAAGTCGACATTTTATGACATGTAAAATTGAAATTATGATACACTAAATCATAATTATGAAATTAGAAAGTTGAACAATTATGAGAAAGTCAAAATTTTGATAATATATCAAATACTAAATCAAAATTATGAGATTAAAATTTTTTAATTTTATGACATTAAATCAAAATTGAATTTAGAAAGTTGATTTTTTTGACATACTAAACAGAAACTATGAGTCAAAATTATGATATACTACTAGACCATAATTACGAGATTAGAAAATTGAAATTTCATGACATACTAATTCGAAATTATGAGATTAGAAAGTTAAAATTTTATGACACTAAATCAAAATTGGGATTAGAAAGTTGAAATTTTATGACATACTAAATCATTACTATGATTAGAAAGTCAGAATTTGATGACATACTAAATAGAAATTATAAGATTAGAAAGTCGAAATTATGACATAAAAAAGTAAAAATTATCATATACTAAATCATAATTATGAGATTAGAAGGTCGAAATTGAGAAGTCAAAATTTTATTACATACTAAATCAAAATTATGAGAAAAAGTTGAAATTTTATGACATACTAAATAGAAATGATAAGATTAGAAAATCATAATTATGATATAGCCTACTAAATCATAATTATGAGAAAGTCAAAATTATGACAAAAAGTCCAAATTATGATATGCTAAATCATAATTATGAGATGTGGACAGTGATAATTTTGACATACTAAATCAAAATTATGAGGTTAGAAAGATGATTTTTTCAAAATCAAAGTCATGAGATCATCAAAAAGGTCATAATTATGGTCATAATTCAACTTTGTCAGTTTCTACTTTTTAAGTATCAATTTCAACATTTGATCTCATAAATATGACTTAGAATGTCATCTTTACATCATAATCACGCTTCTCTGCAGCAGAAACGGTCCTCCGCTCGGCGTAACGAACTCTCGTCATGTGATCAGATCTAGACGAAGAGAGGCATTTCTCACAGACTTTATATGTTTCCAATTAGACTTTTTGGAGACGTTTAAGAAAGTCTGACTTTCCTGCTAATTGGTTGTGAAAACGTGACCTCAGAGCGGCGAGCAGGAAATTCCACAGCGAGCGAGAGCCGGCGCTGGAACCCACGGGCCGTTCACATGTGTGTGTGTGTGTGTGTGTGTGTTAAACCCACGGCCCGTTCACATCAGTGTGTTTGCAGAATCATAACTCTCCTGATGATGTGTTTGGCCGGTGCAGTTCACAGCTCTGCGTTCCCAGCGCCGAGGCCGTGATTGATGCCGCAAATCTCCACTATTTGTTTTACAAATGTGCGACGCTCCTCTGGGAACAATATGCAAGAACTGGGAACGTTCTACTTTCTGAAGAATTATTAAAATAGTTGTGCAAGAGAAAGCAGGTGGAAGACGATCCACTTTCTCCAAACCTCAGACGATGTTCGACAGCAGAAACACATCCTCAACATCCAGAAGTTCAATGTGACGTTTCCCTCGAGAGTTCATTCATCAATATCTCACACACACACACACACACACACACACACACACACACACACACACACACACACACACACACACACACACACTCACAGAGAACATTATGAACAAATGTTCTCCCAGTAAAACCTTAATTCAAAGTTATCTGCTCTTTAATAATGTTCTCAAAACATCAGCACAAAAACATTAGTTCTGAAAAAGTCAGTTTGATGTTCGTCTAACATTTTATGCTGAATGTTTCAGAACGTTCAGAGAACATTCTAAGATGTCCGGGAACTGGACGTTTCAGAGAACATCAAGGAGTAACTTCATAACTTCTTCATAACTTAACGAGGAACTGTTTGCTGGCTGGACTACAGAGTCATCTCGCTCTTTCCCAGACACTGGAACAGAAATATGTCCAAGAACGTTTGGTTAATGCTACACTTTTCTAAATGTCATAATCATTTGTTAACAAACATGTATTCATTACTTCAGTGAGCTCATAGTTTCTGCCTTTAATTATTCCATTGTTTAAATTAATACATTATTAGCTAACTGTGATTTTGTATATGTAGATTTCTGAAATGCATAACTCAGTGTCCTCTGATATCAGATCACTGTAAACTCGTGTATTTTCTGTAAAGCTGCTTTGAAACGATGTTGTGAAAGCGCTGTACAAATAAATGTGAATTGAATTGAATTGAACTAACGTTGCCATGAAGTTATGAAAAGTTATTTCTGAATGTTCAAAACTTGTTTTTCTTGGTTATGTGAACGTTAAGGAAACATTGTATCATTCTTCAAACATTATGTGAATGTTACTTTTGAACGTTCTCTGACATAAGTAACAACATTTAAAACTTTTAGAAGAACGTCAAACTAAAACGTTTGAAATAAAAACGCTCCATGATCGATGTATAATAATGTGTTTGTGCTGATGTTTGGAGAACGTTATTAAAGACCAGATAACTTTAAACAAACGTTCTATTAATGTTCCTGAGGAACGCTTGATCATAACTTTGAGAACCTTGACACAATGTAACAATGCAAAAACAATCTTCTTCCTCAGTGTTTCTGTCTCGTTCTCCAACTAAACATTCTTAAATCAAGAGACATTTACTGGAGGAGAAGCGAAATGACTGAAGATATTAAGACTGAACGATATCAGCCAGTGGAGTCTGAGAAAAACACTCTTCACTTTGACTGAGGATTGTTTTTCTGGCCTCACTGCAGACACACACACACTGTGGACACACTGAGGACACACACACTGAAGACACACACACTGCAGACACACTGCAGACACACACACACTGAAGACACACTGCAGACACACACACTGCAGACACACTGAAGACACACACACTGCAGACACACACACTGCAGACACACTGAAGACACACACACTGAAGACACACACACTGCAGACACACACACTGCAGACACACACACTGCAGACACACACACTGTGGACACACTGAAGACACACACACTGCAGACACACACACTGAAGACACACACACTGCAGACACACACACTGTGGACACACACACTGAAGACACACACACTGCAGACACACACACTGTGGACACACACACTGTGGACACACTGAAGACACACACACTGCAGACACACACACTGCAGACACACACACTGCAGACACACACACTGCAGACACACACACTGCAGACACACACACTGAAGACACACACACTGCAGACACACACACTGTGGACACACACACTGTGGACACACTGAAGACACACACACTGCAGACACACACACTGTGGACACACTGAAGACACACACACTGCAGACACACACACTGTGGACACACTGAAGACACACACACTGCAGACACACACACTGTGGACACACTGAAGACACACACACTGCAGACACACACACTGCAGACACACTGAAGACACACACACTGCAGACACACACACTGTGGACACACTGAAGACACACACACTGCAGACACACACACTGAGGATGAAGATTGGTGCAGTTGTTCTCCGGTTTGTCAGGAGACGCCCCGCAGACCTCGATCTGATGACGATGGTGTGTAACTGTGGAGGAACGCTGAGACTGTGAATAGCAGATTTTCCAGAACTCTATATTAAGAGTGTGAGTATCGCTGTAATAGACGAGCCAAACTAAACACAACAACGCCAGAAACGTTAGGATAATGTTGATGTAATCCGGTCCAATCGTTTCTCAGCGCGCGGGAAACAAACACACGAGCGCGAGACAGATCAGTGTGTTCATAAATCAGATGTTGTGTGTTCACATGTGCGACCCGAGACGCCGGCGCTGGGGGACGTGACCTGAACCCACAGGGGCCCGAGACACACAGACAGCGCAGGGGCCCCGGGGCCCGAGAGATGCATCACACCGGCACAAGACGGATCTCACGCTTCTGCAGAGCAAGAGACAGAAACACACGTGTGTGTGTGTGTGTGTGTGTGTGTGTGTGTGTGTGTGTGTGTGTGTGTGTGTGTGTGTGTGTGTGTATGAAGAGGCAAACAGGAGCCGGAAAATTCTTATCCCAAAAATCTTTTTTTACTTAGTATTTATGCGGAACAATTAGTTAATGCGTTCATGACCTCAAGGCTAGATTATTGTAATGCTCTACTGGGTGGTTGCCCTGCACGCTTAATAAACAAACTACAGCTGGTCCAAAACGCAGCAGCTCGAGTTCTTACCAGAACCAGGAAGTATGACCATATTAGCCCGGTTCTGTCAAAACTGCACTGGCTCCCTATTAAACATCGCATAAATTTTAAAATATTGCTGATTACTTACAAAGCACTAAATGGTTTAGCTCCGCAGTACTTGAGCGAGCTCTTAACGCATTATAGTCCGTCACGTCTATTACGATCTCAAAATTCCGGCCAGTTGATTATACCTAGAATATCAAAATCCACTGCTGGCGGTAGATCCTTTTCCTATTTAGCACCAAAACTCTGGAACAGTCTTCCTACCATTGTCCGGGAAGCAGACACACTCTGTCAGTTCAAAGCCAGATTAAAGACACATCTCTTTGACCTAGCTTTCACATAATACATTATAGACTTCTATAATTCAATGTTAGGCTGCATAGATTAGGTCAGCCGGAACCGGGAACACTTCCCAAAAATCCTGATGTACTCGTTACATCATAAGAAGAATGGCATCTACGCTAATTTTAGTGTCTGTGTTTATCCCGAGGTTTTCCTGCAGCCTGCCGGATCCAGGCCGTATCCAGATCTGACGAAGGACCTTCGCCTGGACCGATGACAACGCAGTGCTGAAGTGCCAACTAGTCTCTCCCTATGGAGGATCCCACTACCACTCTACAGATAAGGCGTTGTCGGGAAACTCAATTTGCGTATCTACCCCGAATTGATAAAATAAAATAAAATTCTGTATCAAAAATTATAAGGAAACGCCAGTACTTTGTTTAGGCTTGGCTTGTAGGGAATTCCAAACCTGCGCACATATATTCAAACACACATAACTATAGAACCCGTTCTTAATGCGCATGTGAACGCCATCAGCGTTTCTCACAGGTTCGTGTTCAAAGTCTGTGTAGAGAGAATGGTGTCGTCTTAGCGGCCGCTAATTTAATAACTAATGATCGTTGCGACGGAAGCGAATCAATCAAAACTAACTTTAGCTGGAAAATAACTTTATTAAAGAACCGCTATAAAGCCAAAACAATCTCTGTTACCTTAAATTATACGTTTATCTCTGTAAAGCTGCTTTGAAACAATCTACATTGTTAAAAGCGCTATATAAATGAAGATGACTTGACTTGCACTGTTGTCCATTAAAAATATTTAAAAATTCTTAACCCCCCAAAATATTTTACTAAGTATTTTTGCTTTGTTGTCCATTAAAAATATATAAAAACTCTTAACCAAAAAAATGTTTTTTTTTTTTACTTTGTATTTTTGCTTTGTTGTCCTTTAAAAATCTATAAAAACTCTTAACCCCCCCCCCCAAAAAAAAAATACTAAGTATTTTTGCTTTGTTGTCCATTAAAATTTTTTTTTTTAAATCTCAACCCAAAAATTTTTTTTTGCTTTTGTTGTCCATTAAAAACATTTTTTTAAATCTCAACCCAAAAATGTATTTTTGCTTTGTTGTCCATTAAAATTTTTTTTTTTTAAATCTCAACCCAAAAATTTATTTTTGCTTTTGTTGTCCATTAAAAAAATTTTTTTTTAAATCTCAACCCAAAAATTTATTTTTGCTTTTGTTGTCCATTAAAATTTTTTTTTTAAAATCTCAACCCAAAAATGTATTTTTTACGGAAGAGGATTAGGGCCAGGCAATAATAAAAAAAATAAAACCATCTCGAGATTAAAGTCATTATAATGCGAGATTAAACTCGTTAAATTTCGAGAAAAAAAGTCGAAATACAATCTTGAGAATAAACTCATTAAATATCGAAAATAAAGTCGTTGTGTTTCGAGAAAAAACTCGTTAAATTTCAAGAAAAAAGTCGAAATACAATCTTGAGAATAAACTCATTACATTTCGAGAATAAAGTCGTTGTGTTTCGAGAAAAAACTCGTTAAATTTCGAGAAAAAAAAACTCGAAATACAATCTTGAGAATAAACTCATTAAATTTCAAGAATAAAGTCGTTGTGTTTCGAGAAAAAACTCGTTAAATTTCGAGAAAAAAAGTCGAAGTAATCGTGAGAATAAACTCGTTAAATTTCGAGAATAAAGTCATTGTGTTTCGAGAAAAAAAGTCGAAATGAAATGTAGAGAATAACGCATTTGATCAGTGTTGATTGCATAGCCTACTGATAGAGGACATGGCAGAGTTGGATCACTTAGTCAAGCTATATTTTAGACTTTCTTTCAGTAACAAAGAATTGAACGTTCTTAGGTCTAGCTCGGCTAGGTCTTTTTAGAAGAAAAAATCAGTCCAATTTGCGCGATGTACTCGCTTTTGTCCAACATGAAATTCATCGAGGTTTCGTGGTTTCCCAGGATACCATAAGACGCATTATTAAACTTGTTGATCCTCAAGGTGTGGAATTTCGACGAAGGAGAGTAGACTACGCTTGCGCTGGCCCAAATGCACTCTGGCATATGGACAGCTATGATAAATTAAAACCGTACGGCATTGCCATTAATGGCTGTATAGATGGTTACAGTCGTTACATTCTGTGGATGGAGGCGTACACAACAAACAACGATTAATAATGCGTCTTTTGGTATCCAGGGAAACCACGAAACCTCGATGAGGTTGATATCAGTAGGCTATGCAATGAACACTGATCGAATGCGTTATATTCTCTACATTTCATTTCGACTTTTTTTCTCGAAACACGACTTTATTCTCGAAATTTAATGAGTTTATTCTCAAGATTGTATTTTGAGTTTTTTTTCTCGAAATTTAACGAGTTTTTTCTCGAAACACAACGACTTTATTCTCGAAATGTAATGAGTTTATTCTCAAGATTGTATTTCAACTTTTTTTCTCGAAATTTAACGAGTTTTTGCTCGAAACACAACGACTTTATTCTCGAAATGTAATGAGTTTATTCTCAAGATTGTATTTCGACTTTTTTCTCGAAATTTAACGAGTTTTTTCTCGAAACACAACGACTTTATTCTCGTAATGTAATGAGTTTATTCTCAAGATTGTATTTCAACTTTTTTTCTCGAAATTTAACGAGTTTAATCTCGCATTATAATGACTTTAATCTCGAGATGGTTTTATTTTTTTATTATTGCCTGGCCCTAATCCTCTTCCGTAATTTTTGCTTTGTTGTCCATTAAAATTTTTTTTTTTAAATCTCAACCCAAAAAATTATTTTTGCTTTGTTATCCATTAAAAATATATAAAAACTCTTAACCCCCCCCCCCCCAAAAAAATTACTAAGTATTTTTGCTTTGTTGTCCATTAAAAATATTTTTTTTAAATCTCAACCCAAAAATGTATTTTTACTTTGTTGTCCATTAAAAATATATAAAAACTCTTAACCCCCCCCCAAAAAAATTACTAAGTATTTTTGCTTTGTTGTCCATTAAAAATATTTTTTTTAAATCTCAACCCAAAAATGTATTTTTACTTTGTTGTCCATTAAAAATATATACAAAATTCTTAACCAAAAATAAAATTTTACTAAGTATTTTTGCTTTGTTGTCCAATAAAAAATTTTTTTTTAAATCTCAACCCAAAAATGTATTTTTGCTTTGTTGTCCATTAAAAATATATACAAAATTCTTAACAAAAAAATTATTTACTAAGTATTTTTGCTTTGTTGTCCATTAAAAATATTTAAAAAAATCTCAACCAAAAATGTATTTTTGCTTTGTTATCCATTAAAAATATATAAAAACTGTTTAACCCCCAAAAAAATTACTAAGTATTTTTGCTTTGTTGTCCATTAAAAATATATTTTTTAAACCTCAACCCAAAAATGTATTTTTGCTTTGTTGTCCATTAAAAATATATACAAAATTCTTAACCAAAAATAAAATTAAGTATTTTTGCTTTGTTATCCATTAAAAATATATAAAAACTCTTAACCCCCCCCCCCCCCAAAAAAAAAATTTACTAAGCATTTTTGCTTTGTTGTCCATTTAAAATATTGAAAAAATCTCAACCAAAAATGTATTTTTGCTTTGTTAAAAATATTTTTTTAAGCCTCAACCCAAAAATTTATTTTTGCTTTGTTGTCCATTAAAAACATACAAATTTCTTAACCAAAAAATTAAATTTTAATAAGTATTTTTGCTTTGTTGTCCATTAAAAATATATTTTTTTTAAATCTCAAACCAAAAATGTATTTTTGCTTTGTTATACATTAAAAATATATAAAAACTCTTAACCCCCCAAAAAATAATTTTACTAAATATTTTTGCTTTGTTGTCCATTAAAAATATATTTTTTTAAATCTCAACCCAAAAATGTATTTTTGCTTTGTTGTCCATTAAAAATATATACAAAATTCTTAACCAAAAATACAATTTTACTAAGTATTTTTGCTTTGTTGTCCATTAAAAATATATATTTTTTAAATCTCAACCCAAAAATGTATTTTTGCTGTGTTATCCATTAAAAATATATAAAAATTCTTAACCCAAAAAAAAAAAAAAAAATTACTAAGTATTTTTGCTTTGTTGTCCATTAAAAATATTTTTTTTAAATCTCAACCCAAAAATGTATTTTTGCTTTGTTGTCCATTAAAAATATATACAAAATTCTTAACAAAAATAAAATAATTTACTAAGTATTTTTGCTTTGTTGTCCATTAAAATTATATATTTTTTAAAAATCTCAACCCAAAAATGTATTTTTGTTTTGTTGGCCATTAAAAATATATAAAACCCTTAACCCCCCCAAAAAAATTACTAAGTATTTTTGCTTTGTTGTCCATTAAAAATATATATTTTTAAAAAAATCTCAACCCAAAAATGTATTTTTGCTTTGTTGTCCATTAAAAATATATACAAAATTCTTAACAAAAATAAAATAATTTACTAAGTATTTTTGCTTTGTTGTCCATTAAAAATATATATTTTTTAAAAATCTCAACCCAAAAATGTATTTTTGTTTTGTTGTCCATTAAAAATATATAAAAACTCTTAACCCCCCCCCCCCCAAAAAAAAATACTAAGTATTTTTGCTTTGTTGTCCATTAAAAATATATATTTTTTAAAAATCTCAACCCAAAAATGTATTTTTGTTTTGTTGTCCATTAAAAATATATAAAAACTCTTAACCCCCCCCAAAAAAAATTTACTAAGTATTTTTGCTTTGTTGTCCATTAAAAATATATATATTTTTAAAAATCTCAACCCAAAAATGTATTTTTGCTTTGTTATCCATTAAAAATATATACAAAATTCTTAACCAAAAATACAATTTTACTAAGTATTTTTGTATTGTTGTCCATTAAAAGTATTTTTTTTAAATCTCAACCCAAAAATGTATTTTTGTTTTGTTGTCCATTAAAAATATATAAAAACTCTTAACCCCCCCCCAAAAAAATTACTAAGTTTTTTTGCTTTGTTGTCCATTAAAAATATATAAAAACTCTTAACCCCCCAAAAAAGATTTTACTAAGTATTTTTGCTTTGTTGTCCATTAAAAATATATACAAAATTCTTAACAAAAAAAATAATTTACTAAGTATTTTTGCTTTGTTGTCCATTAAAAATATTTTAAAAATCTCAACCAAAAATTTATTTTTGCTTTGTTATCCATTAAAAATATATAAAAACTGTTAACCCAGAAAAAAAAAATTTTACTAAGTATTTTTGCTTTGTTGTCCATTATTTTTCTGACTCCATTATCAGATATTTGTTCTTGTTTTAAACACAAACTCAGTTCATTTTCATTCATTTTTCAGTCTTAATATCTTCAGTCATTTCTCTTCTCCAGTAAATGTCTCTTTATTTAAGAAAAACTCACAGGATCTAAATACCTTTAGATCCTGGTGAATTATTGGACACTGCACACTAAAACATTTATTTTGCTTTGTTGTCCATTAAAAATACAAAAAAAAAATCTTAAATTGAGATGTAGTGTAAAAAAAAGGTTATTAACATAGTTTTCCAAGAAAATACTATTTCAGTTTTTCGACACACTTTCTACTTGTAAACTTGCTGTTTCTTTGTAAATATCAGAGAAATGTACTTATAATTTATCAGTGAAAATGACAGTAAATCCTGTATGATTCTCTTCGTCTAGATTTAATTGAGAAGCTGAACGAGATGACTAGACTGACTTGAATTAAACATTCAATGAAATCACGATCGTTTAAAGTTCATCGAACACAATCAACCAGTTTAATGTTAATCAAAGTTTGGTCGTTACTTTATTCACAAGAACATTTGTTGGCCGGTTGTTTCTGTACAAACATGTTGAAATCATGCAAACGAAAGATGATTTGAGCCGAACACATATGGAAAATACAGTTTCACAGAGTTTCACATGATTCATAAAAACTAAATAGATTCTGTGTGTTTAGAAAAGGAGTTTCCATTCAGTGACTTTGGTTTGAGTGAAACATCATAAAGCTCTCCATGATTTACAGAGAGTCTCATGATCATATTAAAGCTCTGAGAAACAGAAGATAGAAAGTTAATAACAAAGTAAACGATCAACATTCAGTCCGCTGTGATTCTCTTTACACGGTGCTTCATACAGAGCTGAAATATTAAATAATAATAATAACTGTCAAAAGTGCCATACAGCATGATATGGGAGAAATATAATATTCATAATTTACATTTTATACAAAGAAAAGTCATTTTTGGTGAAGCAGTCGCTGCCCTTGTAAGTCATGCTGTCGAATTCACACGCTGAGCTCTTCACACACACGTCCTCATAAAGTACTCAAACACACACACACACACATATATATATATCATATATATATGAATCATTTCTGTATGCTCTGAGCCTTAACACTGCAGAAAATTATGCTCTTAGTATTTCTCTCTTGTTTTACAGAACAAATATCTTAATAAATGTTTGTCTGTACATGATATATATGTGTATATAATTATTTTGTATATATAAATACACACATATGCAAGATTATATATTTAAGAAATATTTGCATGTATATACTGTAAATATATTTATATTAAATATAAATATAAATATTTTATATATAAATAACACATTTTTCTTAAATACATACATGCATGTGTGTGTATTTATATATACAAAATAATTATAGACAGTACACACACATATATATTATGTAAACTTTTATTTTGGATGCGATCAATCGTTGCACAGCACTTATATATATACACACTATGAAATAATCTTATGAAAATAATCTTGTTTTCCCTTTGTTTTGTTCATTTTGATCAATAATATCTTAAATCTCCAGTAAATGCATCTTAATTTAAGAATGTTTAGATATTTTGCTAACACTTTACACTATGGTTCCATTTGTTAACATTAGTCAAATAAAAATGAAGAAGCTGACATGAGCTAACCATGAACAGTCGTGTTTTATTACCTAATGTTAACAAAGATGAATAAAGTGTTCCCAGCGTTTGTTGTGTAAAAACGAGAAACACACCGAGAGCGCGAGTTTCTGCAGTCTTCTAAACACAGTCTCATTTACCAACTCATGAATAAATAATCTCCCCGAACCCTTGACCCCGCCCCCGCCCCGCCCCCAGCCACGCCCCCATCCGTGCCAGGATCAATAACTCTTAACATCTCACTCATTTTATTACTGCGTTTGGTTTTCTGCGCGTGATTGAGCGTTTCTCTTAGGAAATCTTTGGTTCTGCTTAAGTGTCCGTGACATTTAATCATGATTTTGTCTGGCCGTGTAATTGCGGGCCGGTCAATCAGTTAATCCACCTGGATTGATTCGCTGCTCTCGCTGATGGGTTTGCACTCGTTGGGCATCCGCTGGTGTCGGCTGAGCTGAGTGGCCTGTGTGAAGCTCCGGTCGCATCTCTCGCACCTGCACACACACACACACACACACACACACACGCGAGTCAAACAGAGCAAACCACATCTGACACATGAAAGCGTGAGGAGCGCGAGGTGTAATTGCGAGTCCTGATGACGAGGAACTGAGAGCCTGTCGATAATGTGAGCGGATGAGCGGCCCCTGGGGACCCGGAGCCGGTCCACTGTCACTCACAGAGATAAAGAAGATCAGCGGATCCGAGAACTGAGAACATCAGAGCAACACTTCTCCTGCATGCGTTTATCAGAGTTCAGGGTTTACAGTGTTTTCATGCGTTCCCTGGGAATCGAACCCGTGTCTCGATGTCGCGAGCGCCGCTCTGGCTCAGCAACACTGAAACACTACATCATTTAATAAAATAATAATGTTATTCTCTCATTCTCTGTCCTTGAATGAGAATATATATATATATATATATATATATAAATATAATATGCAAATATAATAATCATCAATACAATAAAAAATAAATATAATATAAAAAATTATAATAATAAAAAAATATATATTTTTTTATTATATAAAATTAACGTTTTTTTTTTTTTAAATTGAGCTTGTAAAAAATATACACTGTGTATATATATATATATATATATATATATATTATATAAAAAATAAATAATATTGTTTGAACTACAGGAATACTAAAAATAATATATATAATATTACAAAATAATAACATTCTCCTCTCACATTCTCTGTCCTTGAAAGAGAATATATATATGTATTATATATATATATATATATATATATATATATATATATACATACATATATATATATATATATATATATATATATATATATACATACATATATATATATATATATATATATATATATATATATATATATATATATATATATATATACATAATCATCAAATTGTTTAAAATTTTTATTGAAATTATAATAATAATAGTAAATTTTTATGATAGAGAATTTATGTTTTTTTTACATATGTGTGTGTGTGTGTGTGTGTGTGTGAGAGAGAGTGTGTGTGTATATATATAAAATAAATAATATTGTTTGAACTACATTAATACTAAAAATAATATATGTAATATTACAGAATAATAACATTCTCTCACATTCTCAGTCACGCATGAACGTTGTTTAAATGTAAATAATGTAAATATAAATCACAATTTCACATTTAATACAAATATTTAATCTGAGATACTTTTTGAGTACCAATTAAGTACTTTAAAATGAAAAATCTAAAATAATATATGCAAAACGACAAGAGATGAGAAAATAAGAGTTTATGCTTATTTTATCCATAAACTCAGTTAATGATCAGTGATGTCTGGATATGTTGTGTGATTCTCCAGGAAGTGTGTGTGGATTTAAGCGCTGATAAACGCGTGTGCTAACACAGAGTTTCGGAGTGTGTGGAGCCGAGCGTCTTGAGAAGAAGAACTCCATAACTCAAGCATATCGACGGAATAAAGATTTCTGCACCGCTTCATGATTGTGTGTGTGTGTGTGTGTGTGTGTGTGTGTGTGTGTGCGCTCTTCGTCTCTGGAGCTTCTGAAACGCTGATGACACGTTTGTGTTTCGCTGATTGCTTATTAGATGCTTGATTTGTTCCTGGAACAGAAGAGCGTTCACACACACACACACACACACACACACACACACACACACACACACACACACACACACACACACACACGATACAGCAGACACTCACAATCACTCACATTCTCTATATTCACTGTCAGACTGACCGGAAACGCTTCTGTAACTCAAACACAGTTTCACCGCGACAGAAGAAACGCACATATTCTTTGTGTTATAAATAATAATAATATTAATAATAATAATAATAATAATAAGCTCTAGTGGTTTGGGTTGAGCTTTATTGAGAACATGACGGGTGTTTCAGAACGGTCACACCACGTAACGAACAGAAATTCATGAATCGTTACTATTAAAATTAAATGATCAGAAAATTAAAAAACATTGTTTTTGAAAAAGGACACAAATTCTAATTATAAATATATTTAAATCTACATATATATATATATATATACCCTTTCCAAAAAAATAGAATATCATGGAAAAGTTTATTTATTTCCATAATTCCATTCAAAACGTTAAGCTTCCATAGATTATAGATTCAGGGCCCACAACTTAAACGATTTCAAGTATTTAGTTGTTTATTTGTACATAATTTGGGCTTCCAGCTCATCAAACCCACAAAAACAGGATTTCAGAAAATTAGAATATATCATGAAATCACACAGTAATTCCACAGTGATACCACGGTCCCTGAAGCAGGTGTTGGTTCTGTTGGCAGTGTGGGCCGGTGCAAATCCTGCTGGGAAATGAAGTCAGCATCTCCGTAAAGCTCGTCTGCTGAAGGAAGCATGAAGTGCTCTGGACATGTCCTGGTGGACGGCTGCGTTGAGTGGACAGCACAGTGGACCAACACCAGCCGATGACACGGCTCCTGAAATCCTGTTTTCGTGGGTTTTATGAGCTGGAAGCCCAAATTATGTACAAATAAACAACTAAATACTTGAAATCGTTTAAGTTGTGGGCCCTGAATCTATAATCTATGAAAGTTTAACATTTTGAATGGAATTATGGAAATAAATAAACTTTTCCATGATATTCTAATTTTATAAAAATTTATATTTTTGTAACATAAAATGTATACTTTTAAAAAAAGTATGTGTGTGTGATTGTGTGTGTGTGTGTGTGTGTGTGTGTGTGTGTGTGTGTGTGTGTGTGTGATATCCTCCTGAAGTGTGTCAGTAATGAAGCGGGACACAGTGAGTGCAGAAGGATGCAGTTCTAGGAACGGATGGTACTCACTGTTACTTACTTGAAAGGCTTCTCCCCGGTGTGTGTGCGGATGTGGTTGTTGAGAGTGGTTGCGCCGGCGAACGCTCGTCCACAGTATCCGCACTTGAAGGGCCGGTCGCTGGAGTGTGTGACCACGTGATTCCGCAGCTCCGACGGCTGGGAGAACGACTGAGAGCAGTGTCCACACTGATACGGTCTGAAACACACACACACACACACACATCATGGGACGTCCCGGACCGTTGCCATGGCAGCGTGACCCTCATCAGCACCGGGGCGAGAACACACTCCGGGACATTGATCAATATCTGAGAGCCGTGAGAGAGCCGTGAGAGAGCCGTGAGAGAGCCGCGAGAGAGCCGGGAGAGAGCCGGGAGAGAGCCGGGAGAGAGCCGGGAGAGAGCCGGGAGAGAGCCGGGAGAGAGCCGGGAGAGAGCCGGGAGAGAGCCGGGAGAGAGCCGGGAGAGAGCCGGGAGAGAGCCGCGAGAGAGCCGGGAGAGAGCCGGGAGAGAGCCGGGAGAGAGCCGTGAGAGAGCCGGGAGAGAGCCGGGAGAGAGCCGGGAGAGAGCCGGGAGAGAGCCGGGAGAGAGCCGGGAGAGAGCCGGGAGAGAGCCGCGAGAGAGCCGGGAGAGAGCCGCGAGAGAGCCGCGAGAGAGCCGGGAGAGAGCCGGGAGAGAGCCGGGAGAGAGCCGCGAGAGAGCCGCGAGAGAGCCGGGAGAGAGCCGGGAGAGAGCCGGGAGAGAGCCGGGAGAGAGCCGGGAGAGAGCCGGGAGAGAGCCGGGAGAGAGCCGCGAGAGAGCCGGGAGAGAGCCGGGAGAGAGCCGGGAGAGAGCCGCGAGAGAGCCGGGAGAGAGCCGCGAGAGAGCCGCGAGAGAGCCGCGAGAGAGCCGGGAGAGAGCCGGGAGAGAGCCGTGAGAGAGCCGTGAGAGAGCCGTGAGAGAGCCGGGAGAGAGCCGGGAGAGAGCCGGGAGAGAGCCGCGAGAGAGCCGGGAGAGAGCCGGGAGAGAGCCGCGAGAGAGCCGCGAGAGAGCCGCGAGAGAGCCGCGAGAGAGCCGGGAGAGAGCCGCGAGAGAGCCGGGAGAGAGCCGGGAGAGAGCCGGGAGAGAGCCGGGAGAGAGCCGGGAGAGAGCCGCGAGAGAGCCGCGAGAGAGCCGGGAGAGAGCCGCGAGAGAGCCGGGAGAGAGCCGCGAGAGAGCCGCGAGAGAGCCGCGAGAGAGCCGCGAGAGAGCCGGGAGAGAGCCGGGAGAGAGCCGTGAGAGAGCCGTGAGAGAGCCGTGAGAGAGCCGGGAGAGAGCCGGGAGAGAGCCGGGAGAGAGCCGCGAGAGAGCCGGGAGAGAGCCGGGAGAGAGCCGCGAGAGAGCCGCGAGAGAGCCGCGAGAGAGCCGGACTCGCCGTTAGTGAAGAGCGTCGCGTTCAGAAACGATCAGATCAGCGACGACCCGACGCCTCAGAGTTTGAGCTGGAGGAGGAAGTGCTCAATCTTCTCATCACACGAGCTTCTTCTCATCTCTGACTTTAAAATACTTTTAGTGAAATCACATTTAATTATGCGAATCTGCAACATCGTAAAAACATCATGAGCAGTTCCTCTGACAGTCTAACTCTGACTTCAGTCTCTGTTATGATGATAATGATTGAAAAAAGTAATGAAAAAGAAAAGAAAATAGAAAATAGAAAAAAAATAGTAAAAAAATACACAGTATGCATGTTTAAAATTCTAAAGTAATTCAAAAAATTTTTTATCAATTCTTCATTTTAGAATTTTAAACATGCATACTGTGTATTTTTTATGTTTATTTTCTTTTTTCCTTTTTGCCCTCAACCCTCTTTACTTTTGTCCCATAGCAGAGCACAACATTTTTTAATATTTAATATATAACTTGTTTTTGATAAATAAGACACACACACACACACACACACATATATATATAATCTTTTATATATATATTATTATAATATTATATATATATATTATTATTATTATTATTATTATTATAATATCATATATTTTATAATTATATTATAATTATATAAAAATGTTTTAATATATATTATATTTTATATATTAGTATAATATATTAAATATAATATGTTATATTAAATATATTTATTACACATTTACAATATATAATTATATATCTAAAATTCTATATATATTATATTATTATAGAAATTCTCTATATATTATAATCATATAAAAATTGTATAATGTAATATGATATAATATATATTATATATATATATATATATATATTTTTTTTTGTATAATATTAATTATATATCTAAAATAATGTAATATATTATATATCAATCTATGTATCTAAAATGTTAAGAAAAAACATTTAAAAAGAAACAAAATATTTTACAAAAATCCAAAAAAGATAAATGTTATATTTGTTAAATAAAATCAAATGAAATATATGCAATAACGCAGTGAGTAAATTGCCGATTTCCTGAAAGTGTGTATCTCTGACGTCAGGGTTTGCTGAACTGACAGCGTTCCTGTGATCAGACTGAGCGTGACTGAAGTTTTTCTGTTTGCAGATGCAGTGAAGGTGAATATGTTAAGATGATGGATGTGTGTGTGCATTAACTACAGCAGCACTGGAGATTAATGTGCAGTTATTGTTTATTACTGCAGGACGGGCTCGGACATAAATAACCCTCACATCTCCAATCCCGCACTTCCCAAACCTTCCCGGAGCAAACCGAGACATCACTATAATCAGGCCGAGTCATATTTTTACAGCTCTGCACTAAAAGCACAGTAAAAGCGTCTTATTTTACTCTTTCAGAAGGAGAATATTTATCTGAGCTGGTTAATTCTGCTCGATATCGTAATGAATCGCTCTTCCGAGGGCTTTTCCCGTCATCTGCGTGATGGATGTGAGCAAACAAAAACAAGAAAAACACCTCGAGTCCAGACAGACTCAGCAGAACACATCAGCACAAACGGATTGTTTTGCAATGATCCCGTGATTTATCCTCTCTAAAATGTACATATAAACTAAACATCAATAAATATGTATAAGCCAAAGGCCATAAAGCATATGTGAGATCATTTAAAACAGATTCCCAGAGTCACGCCGGCTTCCAGGCCAAACACCGGCTCATCCCAGATTGCCTTGTTCAGCTAAATTTTATCTGCACCTCAGGGTCATAAAGTTGAATATTGACAAAGCCTCACATTGACTTCATCTCCTCGGGTATCCCGCACACATTTTTCTTCTGTATGAATATTAGTTTATTGAATAAGTGGCATCTGTTTTCCTCTGCATCACCTTTGCAGTGGGTATTTCTTTGTGACGGCAGCAGCTGATTTATAGGTCTGAGAAAATAGAGCTAAGCAAAAAATTTCCAATACATCCTCAGCCGTGTTTAATTAGGTTTAGAGATGTTACACTCTGGAAACCGTGTTGCTTTCTGAGGAGAAACTCTGGATTCAGACGAGAAAATAATCCCGGTTTAATCTTCCGGAAACTCTCTTCTGAAGAGACATGGAGACGTCCTTCATCATTTAGAGAGAGTTTTCTGGCTCAGCGTGTGAGAGTCGCGTTTACAATGACTGAAAACATTCAATGTTCAGTGAACTGAATCAACATTAAACTGAATTGAACTGAATTATGACAACTTTGTATTCTATAGTTGCTTTTTAGTTGAATTCATTTCATAATTGATGAATTTGCAACATTGCCACTGTTATTGAACTGAATTAATTCTGATTAATTTTGCCACACTTTTGCTGTTATTGAACTGAATAGAATTTGTTTCATAATTGATGAATTTAGCAACATTGACACTATTGAACTGAATTGAATCAACATCGAACTGAATTTAACTGAATTATGAAACCTTTGTATTCTATAGAGTTGCTTTTTAGTTGAATTCATTTCATAATTGATTGATTTTGCAACATTGCCACTGTTATTGAACTGAGTTGAATCAAATTGAACTGAATTGTGACAGCATTGTCTTCTGTAGAGCTGCTTTATAGTTTGACTTAATTGTTTAATAATTGATTAATTTTGCCACACTTACGCTGTTATTGACCTGAATTGAATTTGTTTCATAATTGATGAATTTAGCAACATTGACACCATTATTTAACTCAACTGAATCAACATTAAACTGAATTGAATTTTTCATAATTGATGAATTTTGCAAGATTGACACTATTGAACTGAACTGAATCAACATTAAACTGAATTGAACTGAATTATGACACCTTTGTATGTTGCTTTTTAGTTGAATTCATTTCATAATTGATTAATTTTGCCACACTTATGCTGTTATTGAACTGAATTGAATTTGTTTCATAATGGATGATTTTTGCAACATTGACACTATTGAACTGAATTGAATCAACATCGAACTGAATTTAACTGAATTATGACACTATTGTCTATTAGTTTCATAACTGATGAACTTTGCAACACTTACGCAGTTATTTAACTAATTTTAATTTGTTTCAGAATATATTTATTTTGCAATATTGGCACTGTTATTGAAATAAATGGGATTTTTCATAATTGATGAATTTAGCAACATTGGCACCATTATTTAACTCAGTTGAATCAACATTAAACTGAATTTAACTAAATTATGACACTATTGTCTATTAGTTTCATAACTGATGAACTTTGCAACACTGACGCAGTTATTTAACTGAATTTAATCAACATTGAACTGAACTGAGTTTATCATAATTGATGAATTTTGCAACATTGACCCTGTTATTGAACTGAATTGAATTTATTTCATAATATATTCATTTTGCAGTATTGGCACTGTTATTGGACTGAATTAGATTCAACATAGACACTACTGAATTGAATCAACATTGAACTGAATTGATCTGAATTATGACTCTATTGTCTTTTGTAGAACTGCTTTACAGCTGAAATTGAATTTGTTTAATAATTGATGAACTTTGCAACATTGACACTACTGAACTGAACTGAATCAACATTGAACTGAATTTAACTGAATTATGACACAGTTGTCTGACAGTATGACTGTTATTGAAATTAATTGAATTTGTTTCATAATATATTAATTTTGCAACATTGAACCTGTTATTAAACTGAATTGAATTTTTCACAATTGATCAATTTTGCAATACTGTATTGAATTGAATCAACATTGAACTGAATTGATCTGAATTATTGTCTTCTGTAGAGCAGCTTTACAGCTGAAATTTGATTTGTTAAATAATTGATGAACTTTGCAACATTGACACCATTATTAACCTGAATAGATTTTTACATATTTGATGAATTTTGCAACATTGATACTGATATTGAAAACTGAATTAAATCAACACTGAATTGAATTAAACTGTATTATGACACTATTGTCTTCTGTGGAGCTGCTTTAGAGTTGAATTCATTTCATAATTGATTAATTTTGCAACATTTACACCATTATTGAACTCAATTGAATCAAAATTCAACTGAATTGAATTGTTCATAATTTATTAATTTTGCAACATTGACACTGTTACTGAACTGAATCAACACTGAATGAATTGAATCAATATTGAACTGAATGGAACTGAATTAGGACACTATTTTCTTGACATTAACTGAATTAAATTTGTTTCATAATTGATTAATTTTGCAACATTGACACTGTTATTGAACTGAATTGAATCAACATTCAATTTTCATTCAAATTTCATTCAACATTCAAATTCAACAGAATTTTGACGCCATTGTCTTCTGTAGAGCTGCTTTATACTTGAATTCATTTAATAATTGATGAATTTCGCAACATTCACACGATTATTAAACTGAATTGAATTCGTTTTTAATAACTGATGAACTTTGCAACATTGACACCGTTATTGAACTGAATTGAATCAACATTAAACTGAACAGGATTTTAATCATAATTGATGAACTTTGCAGCATTGACACTGTTACTGTTTATCACTGTGAATCATCCTTGAAACGATCTCTACTGTATAAAGCGCTATAGAAATAAAGGAGTTAGCGGTACCTGTCGGGGTTCTGCGTGCACACGTGCATCTGCAGCAGGATTCTCTGCGTGAAGGTCTTGAAACACTGGCCACACTTCCACAGGTGCCAGTCGCTGAACTCCGAGCTCAACTGGCTGGTGGACGTGGGACTGGCCAACACGCGCTGGTTCTTCACGCTCAGCTGGTTTAAACTGGACTCCATGTGGCCCGTCTTGTCCATCAGAGAGAAACTGCGCGAGCAGGGCGACTGAGGGAACACCGTGGAGCGCAGGACCACAGACGAGGGTTTCGGGCTCTTGCTGAAGGGCTGGAGCGAGTCCTGACGGGTCATGGCCTCCATTACAGTAGACGGCACGTTCACTGCGAACACACACATCAGAGGAAACACACATCTGAGTGAAAAAGAGGAACATTAATGACAGCAACATGATCGAGACGATCCAACCAAATCTTTACAAAGAGTCACATGATCAGCGACACTTACGTTATAGATACACTAACGTTTAATGATTGGTGAGATTTTTTCAAGAGTCTCTTCTGCTCACCAAAGCTGCATTTATTTCATCAAAAATACAGTAAAATAGTGAAATATTATTATAATGTAAATCATCTGTTCTCTATGTGAATATACAGTAAAGTGTAATTTATTCCTGTGATCAAAGCTGAATGTACAGCATCATTACTCCAGTCTTCAGTGTCACATGATCCTTCAGAAATCACTCTAATATGATGATTTGATGCTCAAGAAACATTTATGATTATTATCAGTGTTCATATTTTTGTGGAAACCGTGATGCATTTTATTTTTCATGATTCTTTCATGAATAGAATGTTCAAAAGAACAGCATTTATTTGAAATAGAATCTTTTGTAACATTATAAATGTCTTTACTGTCCCTTTTGATCAATTTAATGTTTTTGCAATAATTCATTTCTTTGAAAAAAAGAATAATTTGTGAATAAATAACTATAATTTTAATCATAAATGCAATATATTTCATATATAAGTTTATTAATTAAAAATAAATTAATCATTTAAATACATTTTTCATAAGTGTTATAAATTGTATTAATACATACATTTTATTTTTATTTATTTACTTATTTTTAAATAAATACATTTTGTTTTTATTTTTTTAAATAAATACATTTTTTTTATATAAAATAATATTTTAAAGATAATTATTTAAATAAATAATCAGTAACTGGCATGTTCAGACGGTTTGTAAGCCGCTTTACGGTCAGACAGCGAAACAGAAACACTTCCATCATCAAACCTCACTCCACATTCTTCATCACGACGCACGCTGTGCACATAAACACTGAATTAGCCGACTGTAAGACGAGACATGTGAGAGCGCTGGGATTTAATAAGGCCGGCGCATTCAATGCAGAATGAGTTATGAATCTCCAGAACTCGTCTGATCACTGCTGAGCGTCAGTCGTAGACGAGCGATTAGAGCGAACGTGAAGAGACACTCTGAAAACACACGCAAATCAGCGTCTCATATATTCAGATTAAATATGAATCCTTCAGGGTGATGCACTGCAAAACATGATGTTCCTCCTCAGTGTTTCTGTCTCGTTGGATGACACTATTATCATTTCATAATTGATGAATTTGCAACATTGACACTGTTACTGAACTGAATTTAATCAACATTGAATGAATTGAATCAATATTGAACTAAATTATGACACTTGTCTTACATTGAACTGAATTTAATTTGTTTTATAATCGAAGAAACATTGACACCATTATTGAACAATTGAATTTGTTTCATAATTAATGAACTTTGCAACATTTACACTGTTATTAAACTGAATTGATTTTTTCCATAATTGATGAATTTTGCTAAATTGAAAATATTGAAGTGAACTGAATCAACATTGATTTATGAACAACTGAATTATGAAGGATTCACATTTACTGGAGAAGGAAAATGAATCAAAATGAAGTGAGTTTGTGCTTAAAACAAGAACAAATATCTGTCAGTGGAGTCAGAAAAATAATCTTAATTCAAAGTGAAAACAAGATTATTTTTCTGTCTCCATTGGCAGATATTTGTTCTTGTTTTAAGCAAAAAAATATTTTTTCAGACTTAATATCTTCAGTCATTTTGCTTCTCCAGTAAATGTATCTTGATTTCAGAATGTTTAGATATTTGTGCTGGAAAACGAGATAAAATCATTTTTTGCAGTGCAAACCTCATCATTTTAGTGTTCCTGCTGAGCCCATGATGCGAGCGCTGAAGAACGTCTCACATGCATCACATCACACGAGCGTTTGGAAGGAACGAGCGCTGTCTAAACAGAACAGTAACCAGACTGAACTCATAAAGTCTGTGTGCTGTAAACACTGAGCTGTCAGCCTCGCTCTCGGCCCACGGTGAGGAGCAAGCGCCGCTTTACAGCGAGAACAGGAGTGATGAAGAACATTCAAACGCTGGAAAACTGAGCAGAACCACTGAGAAAAGAAGAGCCTGAACCACCAGTGACTCTGTGCTGGGAATCAATGATTTACTAACACTTGATTCATTACTAGTGGGTTACTATTACCTTATATTATACATTATGCATTATTGATATTAATTTATGAACCTGTATATAGTAGTTCTCAGTGAGGTATGAAAAAATAGTAGTTACTGATTGGCTAATAGTGAACTACCACATTCAACTGAGTGCTATTACTTACTAGTTCATCAATTAGAGTTTGTTGTTAGTTAATAGTAGTTATACCATGGTCTGGGTGAATACTCGATTCTGATTGGCTGCAGGGTGTCCGTTAAAAAGTGATAGAGGACACCTAGTAAAGGAGTTCTGGTGAAACTGACTGTTTACCGTTCGAAAATAATAAATAAATGCGCTGGCTACATCAGCTGTGAGTAACCATAGCAACAGGCAGTCAAAGTATCTATACGGACTATAAATCAAGCGGACTATAAATATCTCCGGTTGCTAAATAAACCGTCAGGCGTAACCAGGGAAACCAAGTTATTGTTTGTCAAAACTTTAGATTTCGATTGTAAAACTAATTAAAATATAAACTAATGTTTTAAAAATGTGTTATTTGGCAAGTGACTATGGTATGAGCGGGTTAATGCCCTTCGAGGTGTCCATTGTCAGGTATTAATGGACTTCGGCGGAGGCAACCGTCCGACGCGCAGCGGAACCCCTTCAGCGGTTCACGCATTAATACCTGACAATGGACACCTCGTCGGGCATTAACCCTTACTTACTAGAGTGTTAATAGTGCGTTACTCGTTTGTTCCTGTGTCGTTATTCATTAATGATGGAACAGTATTATAAAGGGTAACCCACTTTTCTAACTTTAGTTAGTGTGTAATGTTGCTGTTTGAGCATAAACAACACCTGCAAAGTTACAGCGCTCAAAGTTCAAAGCAAAGAGAGATATTTTCTTTTACAGAAATCGCTTTTTAAGGACTACAACAAACGGCTGGTAGGGACTACAATGAGCTTCTTCAGGGGTTAGTGACATCACTAACCCTAAAATTTACATAAACCCCGCCCCCGGGAACATGATTTATAGATTATCATGACAGAATATGACTTGAAGATAGTTAACTCCACATCATCTACATAAATTCATCAACTAACCATTCAGAAATGTCCTGTTGCTTCTACATGTTGTGACTTCTTCTTGAGTCTCTGACATCATCTGACTTCGGTTTGAACATAAAAGGCTAAAAGTTTTTGAAATTTTCACACACAAGCTCTTGAAGCTCCGCCCCCTGTGCCGGGAGCAGCAGCTCATTTGCATTTAAAGGGACACACACACAAACTGAATGTTTTTGCTCACCCTCAAAAAGTGACAATTTTAATATGCTATAAAAAATGCCTGTGGAATGTTATGAGCTGAAACTTCACACACACACTGAACCCCTGTAAAGAGGAGATGGCGAGACTCACAGTTTTCGTCTTGTGCGACGCACTGCAGTGGGATCCCGAAGAAAGACGTGTAGCTGTCGTTGTACCAAACCAGCAGCTCGGTTCCTCGAGGGATGTCTGAACACGCCCGGTAGAAAATACACGACCTGAAACACAGCAAACTATACTATAACATACCTCAATCCATTACATATTCTATCACATCATTCACTCATTCTTGATAAAAAAAAATAAACTGTTTAAATGACATTAAAGCAAAATGTGCATTATAATATATTCAATAAACTGACTATAAAATATGTGAATCCATTATAAAATATATTAAATCATTAATTTTCATGTGGCTATTAAAAAAATATTAAAAACTGTTTATTTTGACATTAAATAATCTAATAGCACATGTAGATTTCTCACTCTCGATTTATTTTCACCTGAGGACTTCAGAAAACATTATGATTAAAGAACTTCTCTTACTCTTAAAGTCCCCCTGTGGTGTAAATCCAGCTTTTAATGTTGTTTATGTGTCTATGTGGTGTTTTTAATATATAACGTAATATTTAACATAAGTCGACAGCATTGCTGAGTATTTCCTCCTTAAAACTGCAGTGAACCAAAGACAGTCTCAAAAACACGCTTTGAAATCGCTGGTGTTTCTGACGTCACAAACTACCTTGTAACCAATCAGATCAACGTGTGATCGTCAACCAGTGGATCTCTGAGCTGAGTGAGTGAGTGGAGGCGGGGCTCATTTGCATATTCATAGAACCACCACGCATACTAAATGAGGCAAGGGTGTCGAGTTACATTCAAGATATTTTAAGGCATGAAGAATCTTTTTTCAAGGAAATAACATTTAAATATGTCAAAGATGAGATACTTTAATATAATACAAACAAATAAATAGAGTAATAATTTCAGAAATCCTTCATAAAAGAAAATGTTTCCTGATTAGATTCATGTGAGCAGGTAACCAGACTAAGAACAATAACTATAGTTATATTACTGTCCATACCAATGCATGATATCGCTCCGTTTATTATAAGCGCTGCTGTTTCTCGTCTGTCGCTTTAAATGCTCGAGCTCATTAAAGCAGGATGGATTCTGATTGGCTGTCAGTGTTTTCATCCTTCAATATCTGGGAAAAAAATCACTCTGAACGTTCTGACGATGTCGTTCCTCTGTGTCGTTATCATTATAGTTGTGGCCTCAGTTTTCTGTTATAACTTGAAAGATTTTTAGAACTATATCTTTATCGTTATAGTTGTGGACTCTTTTCTGTTATATATTTAGAACTATACCTTTATCGTTGTCATCCTTAGCTTTTAACCAACTAACCTCAATCCGCTGGATCAAGCACTGCTTTAACTGAGAAAAATGTCTACAAATATTTGACTCTTTGGTCTCGGGGGGGAAGTGCTGAGATGGGTGCATTTTATTAATTCTTTCCACCGCAACATCAAAATAAAACAAAGGCCGAGTCCATAAATCACCAACATCTCATGAGCCACAAGAGAGAAAACACGGCGTAGCTTGAGAAACCCGTAACGCCTCGTCTCTCAGTTCGGCTTCACTCAACGTAAACACTGCAGCACAAATAAATGTAGTGGGAGTAAATGAGTCAGTGTGCTGCTGAAAGAGGTTGTTTGGGGAGCAATGGGTGGCCTCACACACACACACACACACACACACACAGAGCGAGTGTAAACCTACACCGGCTCTTACACGCCTGCCGTCACCTCCAGCGCGCGCATGAATCTCCGCAGATCAAAGCCCGTCTCGGGTTCGGTTTCCCGCGCTGACATGTATTTAGTATTGTGGTTGGAAGAGTAATAAAGTTCCCTGTGCGGGAGATGCCAGAAGACGTTACTGTCAGAGCAAAACAACACAGCCGAGTCGGACTCCATCCATCAGCGCCGCTTTGAAGAGAATTCCATGAAGATATTGCGAATCATAACAGGCGGATCTGGATCTGGAGACGGGGGAACGACCTCCAGCTGATCATGGGGTCAGAGTTCATGACCTCTGCAGATCATCAGATCATTAGAACATCAGATCATCAGATCATTAGATTATCAGATCATAAGAACATCAGATCATCAGACTGAGGACCGGAGCACAGGACATGTATTTAGTGGTAAAAACGCAAGACGGAGGTCAGAGAGGAAAGAGGCACAAGAGACGAGTTTAACTTATTTTAAAGGGATAGTTCACCCAAATTTACTCTCCCTCAAGTCATCCTAGGTGTATATGACATTCTTCTTTCAGACGAATACAATCAGAGTTATATTAAAAAATGTCCTGACTCTTCCAAGCTTTATAAAGGCAGTGAATGGGCACCATTTTTTTGAAGTCCATAAAAGTGCATCTATCCATGATAAAAGTGCATCAATCCATCATAAAAGTGCATCTATCCATGATAAAAGTGCATCTATCCATCATAAAAGTGCATCTATCTATGATAAAAGTGCATCTGTCCATCATAAAAGTGCATCTATCCATGATAAAAGTGCATCTATCCATCATAAAAGTGCATCTATCCATCATAAAAGTGCATCTATCCATGATAAAAGTGCATCTGTCCATCATAAAACTGCATCTATCCATCATAAAAGTGCATCTGTCCATCATAAAAGTGCATCTATCCATGATAAAAGTGCATCTATCCATCATAAAACTGCATCTATCCATGATAAAAGTGCATCTGTCCATCATAAAAGTGCATCTATCTATCATAAAAGTGCATCTGTCCATCATAAAAGTGCATCTGTCCATCATAAAAGTGCATCTATCTATCATAAAAGTGCATCTGTCCATCATAAAAGTGCATCTATCCATCATAAAAGTGCATCTATCCATGACAAAAGTGCATCTGTCCATCATAAAAGTGCATCTGTCCATCATAAAAGTGCATCTGTCCATCATAAAAGTGCATCTATCCGTGATAAAAGTGCATCTGTCCATCATAAAAGTGCATCTATCCATCATAAAAGTGCATCTATCCATGACAAAAGTGCATCTGTCCATCATAAAAGTGCATCCTTCCATGATAAAAGTGCATCTATCCATCATAAAAGTGCATCTGTCCATCATAAAAGTGCATCTATCTATCATAAAAGTGCATCTATCCATCATAAAAGTGCATCTGTCCATCATAAAAGTGCATCTGTCCATCATAAAAGTGCATCTATCTATCATAAAAGTGCATCTGTCCATCATAAAAGTGCATCTATCTATCATAAAAGTGCATCTATCCATCATAAAAGTGCATCTGTCCATCATAAAAGTGCATCTGTCCATCATAAAAGTGCATCTATCCATCATAAAAGTGCATCTATCCATCATAAAAGTGCATTTATCCATCATAAAAGTGCATCTGTCCATCATAAAAGTGCATCTATCCATCATAAAAGTGCATCTGTCCATCATAAAAGTGCATCTGTCCATCATAAAAGTGCATCTATCTATCATAAAAGTGCATCTGTCCATCATAAAAGTGCATCTATCCATCATAAAAGTGCATCTATCCATGACAAAAGTGCATCTGTCCATCATAAAAGTGCATCTGTCCATCATAAAAGTGCGTCTATCTATGATAAAAGTGCATCTGTCCATCATAAAAGTGCATCTGTCCATCATAAAAGTGCATCTATCCGTGATAAAAGTGCATCTGTCCATCATAAAAGTGCATCTATCCATCATAAAAGTGCATCTATCCATGACAAAAGTGCATCTGTCCATCATAAAAGTGCATCTATCCATGATAAAAGTGCATCTATCCATCATAAAAGTGCATCTGTCCATCATAAAAGTGCATCTATCTATCATAAAAGTGCATCTATCCATCATAAAAGTGCATCTGTCCATCATAAAAGTGCATCTGTCCATCATAAAAGTGCATCTGTCCATCATAAAAGTGCATCTGTCCATCATAAAAGTGCATCTATCTATCATAAAAGTGCATCTATCCATCATAAAAGTGCATCTGTCCATCATAAAAGTGCATCTGTCCATCATAAAAGTGCATCTATCCATCATAAAAGTGCATCTATCCATCATAAAAGTGCATCTGTCCATCATAAAAGTGCATCTATCCATCATAAAAGTGCATCTATCTATCATAAAAGTGCATCTGTCTATCATAAAAGTGCATCTATCTATCATAAAAGTGCATCTGTCAGGGTTCGTACACTTTTTCCAAGGTCAAATTCAAGTACTTTCCAGGTCCATTTTAAAGCTTTTTCCAGCACCTTACACTACCGTAAATTACATAACAATACATAGTTAAAATTATTATTTAGTGTTTTTATCACATCAAAAGAGATAAACAGCCAAATGTTTCATAATAGCAGAGGGCTGCACGATATTGAAGAAAAATGAGATATGCGATAACTCATTAAATAATGCGATATTCAATATGCGATACGATAATGCTTAAATTGTGTCAAATTAACTTAAATTATCTTTAAAATGATATAACATACGTGTTTCACATTCTTTTTGTGATAAGAAAATATCCCTACAACTTCAAGACAGTGAACATCAGTGTTCTGTAGTGTTATTTTAACATCACTGGGGTTTAGGGGTTCAGGTTATCCTACATTAGGTTTATTTAACAACAGAAACTGATTAATCAAATGTAAAAATAAACACTGCTTAGTTTTCACTGCATGAATTAAATATACATGATTCTTATTAAAGCTACAAAAGTTAGCCTATTCAGCCAAAAGCAGTGAGTGATTTTCTTTGTCTTTTGTTCATGACCCCAGTTATTGCAAGCCATTGCGATATGCAATTATGCATATTTTAATATATACATTTGCAATATTTCGATATATTGTGCAGTCCTAATATTTAAGCCAATCACAAGTTTTATTCTTCAAAATGTATCACTAAGTATATAGCCTATATGAATAATATACTTTTCATTATATTAATGTCCAAATATTGCTTACCAGATAATGTGATTTATAGGCTGTAAAACTTAATTAATTTCAAATATGAAGACTTAGGATTTGAACAGAAATGTTTGACAGGCCTTCCCGTTTTGGGACACATTCTTGATATAGACAAGGTTTGAACAATATCTGAGTGCACAGGCACCTGCCTGATAAATGTATTTCATTGCCAAGATGTCTTGGGCCAAGACATAACGTTAGCTAATACATTTACTGGAATAGAGCAGTGTAAATATTGCATAGGGCCATCCTAAACCTTACAGTAACAGTATACTGCTTATGACACTGACTGATTTCAGTTCAGCAATCAACGACTGTTCTTATGCACTGGGCTAACGTTTGCAGGTTAATTTGCACGTTACAGTTCTGTAATTTTGGCAATGTTCACTGCATATTCCACAAATGAACGTGACATAACGGACATGCAATACTTACATTACATTATCACACCAAGTACTCTCAGTCACTAATGGCCCTTTCAGATAGGACGCGGACTACGCTATGAAATGAAACCGATATATTTCAATGGCTTGCGCCGCACGACTCTGACCAAAGCGGAGCTCAGCGAGCGTGCACGCCGCGGTCAAAGTTTAAATTAGTTCAACTGTTGCCGCTGCGTGGCCAATAAAAATGGTGCATCCAAACAACCGCGGAAATCAAAATGAAAACTCTGCCTACTTTTGTTCTGGCCAGCGTAACGCAAATCAAACTGTATCTGATTCTGAAGGGCTACATTTTTTTCCTCCATTTAATAAAGAACTATTTCGTCAGAAAGATATTACTTGTGAAAGAAATACAGTTACAAATTCAAGCATTTTCAAGCATTTTATCCAAAATTCAAGCACTTTTCAAACCTTGAAAACACAACATCAAAATTCAAGCACTTTCAAGGATTTCAAGCACCCGTACGAACCCTGATCTGTCCATCATAAAAGTGCATCTATCTATCATAAAAGTGCATCTATCCATGATAAAAGTGCATCTGTCCATCATCAAAGTGCATCTGTCCATCATAAAAGTGCATCTATCCATGATAAAAGTGCATCTATCCATCATAAAAGTGCATCTGTCCATCATAAAAGTGCATCTATCCATCATAAAAGTGCATCTGTCCATGATAAAAGTGCATCTGTCCATCATAAAAGTGCATCTGTCCATCATAAAAGTGCATCTATCCATCATAAAAGTGCATCTGTCCATCATAAAAGTGCATCTATCCATGATAAAAGTGCATCTATCCATCATAAAAGTGCATCTGTCCATGATAAAAGTGCATCTGTCCATCATAAAAGTGCATCTGTCCATCATAAAAGTGCATCTGTCCATCATAAAAGTGCATCTATCCATGATAAAAGTGCATCTATCCATCATCAAGTGCATCTGTCCATCATAAAAGTGCATCTGTCCATCATAAAAGTGCATCTATCCATGATAAAAGTGCATCTGTCCATCATAAAAGTGCATCTATCCATCATAAAAGTGCATCTATCCATCATAAAAGTGCATCTGTCCATGATAAAAGTGCATCTGTCCATCATAAAAGTGCATCTGTCCATCATAAAAGTGCATCTGTCCATCATAAAAGTGCATCTATCCATGATAAAAGTGCATCTATCCATCATCAAGTGCATCTGTCCATCATAAAAGTGCATCTGTCCATCATAAAAGTGCATCTATCCATGATAAAAGTGCATCTGTCCATCATAAAAGTGCATCTGTCCATCATAAAAGTGCATCTATCCATGATAAAAGTGCATCTATCCATCATAAAAGTGCATCTATCCATCATCAAGTGCATCTGTCCATCATAAAAGTACATCTATCCATCATAAAACTGCATCTATCCATCATAAAAGTGCATCTATCCATGATAAAAGTACATCTATCATCATAAAAGTGCATCTATCCATCATCAAGTGCATCTATCCATCATAAAAGTGCATCTATCCATGATAAAAGTACATCTATCATCATAAAACTGCATATATCCATCATCAAGTGCATCTATCCATCATAAAAGTGCATCTATCCATCATAAAAGTGCCTCATCCATGATAAAAGTGCATCTGTCCATCATAAAAGTGCATCTATCCATCATAAAAGTGCATCTATCCATCATAAAAGTGCATCTATCCATCATAAAAGTGCATCTGTCCATCATAAAAGTGCATCTATCCATCATAAAAGTGCATCTATCCATGATAAAAGTGCATCTGTCCATCATAAAAGTGCATCTATCCATCATAAAAGTGCATCTATCCATGATAAAAGTGCATCTGTCCATCATAAAAGTGCATCTATCCATCATAAAAGTGCATCTATCCATCATAAAAGTGCATCTGTCCATCATAAAAGTGCATCTATCCATCATAAAAGTGCATCTGTCCATCATAAAAGTGCATCCATTCACTATTTAAGTGTACATAACACACACACACACACACACACACACACACACACACACACACACACACACACACACACACACACACTCATTCCTTCACACACACTCACACTGAATTGTGAGATATAAACTAAAGATATCGCAATTACCTTTTCTATATAATTCTGTAATATTTGTACTTTTTTATATTAGATATATATTTTTTCATATTAGCATAGATAATCTTCTATTGTTTTACATACTGCTAACTACAAATAATATAATCCTAACAGAATAATAATTAGGGTAAGCGGTCGGGTCAGGGTTGGGGTCGGGTTAAGGTCAGGTTAGTGTCAGAGGTCAGGGTCAAAGGTCAGGGGTCAGGTCAGGGTTAGAGGTCAGGGTTAGGGTCAGTACCTGTACTGCACCATCATCATGTTCTGCTCCCCTCAGTTGAGAGGGTCGGGTTAAAGGTCAGGGATCGGGTCGGGGTCAGAGTTAAGGGGTCAGGTCAGGGTTAAAGGTCAGGGTTAGGGTCAGTACCTGTACTGCACCACCATCATGTTCTGCTCGCCGCAGTGTCGAGCGCACCGGATGTACCTCATCCAGCTGGACTTGCTGGGCTCGTTCCCGTCGATGAAGTGCAGTAACGTTCCTTCCTGATCGTAGATCTGTAGAGAAACATCGATAAACACCGTCAGGAGCTTCTGCAGATCACAGAACTGATCCTGCAAGGCCTGTTGATTCTAAATGCATTTTATTCATAATATCTGTAGTTTCTGTTTCATTTTCAGGGATATAAAAACTTGCCCATCACAGAAAACTTTTGCCATTTTTTGAATAAAAAAAAAACTGTAATTTTTTTAAATAATTTGGTTTACTAGGACACAGGAAATGTTTACGTTGTAATAAACATGTCATTATACACAGTTGTATGAGAGGCCGTTTGAGACGAAACCCATTGAAACACTTGCAATACACATTGAAAACTTACGATACACACTGAAACACTTACGCTACACACTGAAACACTTGCGCTACACACTGAAACACTTACGCTACACACTGAAACACTTGCGCTACACACTGAAACACTTACGCTACACACTGAAACACTCGCGCTACACACTGAAACACTCGCACTACACACTGAAACACTTGCGCTACACACTGAAACACTTACGCTACACACTGAAACACTCGCGCTACACACTGAAACACTCGCGCTACACACTGAAACACTCGCGCTACACACTGAAACACTCGCACTACACACTGAAACATTTGCGCTACACACTGAAACACTCGCGCTACACACTGAAACACTCGCGCTACACACTGAAACATTTGCGCTACACACTGAAACACTCGCGCTACACACTGAAACACTCGCGCTACACACTGAAACACTTACGCTACACACTGTAATACTGCGATACTAAACAAAAGAAACAAATGCTTTGAAGGCAAGCTTCTATTCCATTCCAAAACCTTGAGTGTTTTGGATTCCAAAGTCCATGTTGTTTTTGAAATCCTCGTAACTTGGACTGTGAACAGCTTGTTTTCTCTGTCATTAATATATCTGACAAAAGTAAGAATAGCAGATGTTGTCCGTTTTGTTGATAGTTTTCAGGGAGGTGTGACAAGATCGAAATTGGACAAAGGTTACAAATTATTTTTGACCTTTTCTTAAATAAAAACAAAAAAGTTCCATTCATTTAAATGGTATGACACTTGATGACTAAGCTCACACTTACTATAGCTAAACAAAATAAATAAATACATTGAAATAATGTCTGATTGTGGGCTATGTTTGAAATCTAGTGGCTTTTGTTAAAATTTCATGTTATTAAGTGTTAGTTTGTCCCGGAGATTGCAGCAATATTCCACTAGTGACTAGATTATGGCTCATTTTTCATGTTACTACCATGAATGAAACTAAGAATTGTACATCTTTACAGTGATAAATAAACCGTGCTTCTGTTTCCAAATGAACCAAGCTTCCGGTTGCAATGAAATGACTTCCGGACACACTGAAAATGTTTGTGCACTCTCACACGTGCGAATGTTTGAAAAGTGCAGTCTTTGTGCAGGTACAACAGTATGTGGGCGATTACAGGGTATATGCAAAGAGTTTCTATGTAACCGCATGTCTTTCATATATATGCACATAGTGTTTCACATGTACGCGCAAGTGTTTCAGTGTGTAGCGCGAGTGTTTCAGTGTGTATCGCAAGTGTTTCAGTGTGTAGCGCAAGTGTTTCAGTGTGTAGAGCGAGTGTTTCAGTGTGTATCGTAAGTTTTCAATGTGTATTGCAAGTGTTTCAGTGGGTTTTGTCTCAAACGGCCTCTCATACAGTTGTGTCCCACACACAACACACACACTCTATCACACACTCTCTCTCTCTCTCTTTCTCTCTCTCTCTCTCTCTCTCTCTCTCTCTCTCTCTCTCTCTATCTTTCTCTCTCTCTCTCTCTCTCTCTCTCTCTCTCTCTCTCTCACACACACACACACACACACACACACACACACAAACACTCACACACTCTCACACAGTCACATACACACACACACACTCCATCACACACTTTCTTTCTTTCTCTCTCTCTCTCACACACACACACAAATTGAAAAATTGTTTATTTAATTTTTTGATCTAAAATTTTTTTTAGATTAATCTACATTTTATTTATTATTATTTTATTCTATTTAATATATTAATAACCAACTAATGTTTTTTATTTTAATCCCATTTCTAATTTATTTATTTTAACATAATTTATTTACTTTAAATATAAGCTTTACTTTATTATAATCTTTTTATTTATTTTTACAGTTTTTCTATGGACTCGAGTTTGAAAACCCTCGGTTGAAATGAACCTGTAACATTGACCCACTGGAGACAAGTTTACAGAACCCAAGTGCAGTTTAATATTATTCAAAGACTCTTACATGCATATTGATCTTACATAAAACAAAGGCATGGCGTGGCATGAAACTCAAAACAAAAACATAAACATGGACATGGCGCTTACCAACAGTAGCTCAATATTACAGAATACTTGACCCAAAATGAAGCCAGCAGTTTGCCTCCTGCGACTCAGTCAAGGGGACCGCACCATAGAGGACCACGTGGTAAACTTTTGTGAACTCTCTCACCTGGTGGATTTTAATGATCACATCACTTCACATCATGCCTGCCAAACCTGAGTCACTTCACATCATGCCTGCCAAACCTGAGTCACTTCACATCATGCCTGCCAAACCTGAGTCACTTCACATCATGCCTGCCAAACCTGAGTCACTTCACATCATGCCTGCCAAACCTAAGTCACTTCACATCATGCCTGCCAAACCTGAGTCACTTCACATCATGCCTGCCAAACCTAAGTCACTTCACATCATGCCTGCCAAACCTAAGTCACTTCACATCATGCCTGCCAAACCTGAGTCACTTCACATCATGCCTGCCAAACCTAAGTCACTTCACATCATGCCTGCCAAACCTGAGTCACTTCACATCATGCCTGCCAAACCTGAGTCACTTCACATCATGCCTGCCAAACCTGAGTCACTTCACATCATGCCTGCCAAACCTGAGTCACTTCACATCATGCCTGCCAAACCTGAGTCACTTCACATCATGCCTGCCAAACCTGAGTCACTTCACATCATGCCTGCCAAACCTAAGTCACTTCACATCATGCCTGCCAAACCTGAGTCACTTCACATCATGCCTGCCAAACCTAAGTCACTTCACATCATGCCTGCCAAACCTGAGTCACTTCACATCATGCCTGCCAAACCTAAGTCACTTCACATCATGCCTGCCAAACCTGAGTCACTTCACATCATGCCTGCCAAACCTGAGTCACTTCACATCATGCCTGCCAAACCTGAGTCACTTCACATCATGCCTGCCAAACCTGAGTCACTTCACATCATGCCTGCCAAACCTGAGTCACTTCACATCATGCCTGCCAAACCTGAGTCACTTCACATCATGCCTGCCAAACCTGAGTCACTTCACATCATGCCTGCCAAACCTAAGTCACTTCACATCATGCCTGCCAAACCTGAGTCACTTCACATCATGCCTGCCAAACCTAAGTCACTTCACATCATGCCTGCCAAACCTGAGTCACTTCACATCATGCCTGCCAAACCTGAGTCACTTCACATCATGCCTGCCAAACCTGAGTCACTTCACATCATGCCTGCCAAACCTAAGTCACTTCACATCATGCCTGCCAAACCTGAGTCACTTCACATCATGCCTGCCAAACCTGAGTCACTTCACATCATGTCTGCCGAACCTGAGTCACTTCACATCATGCCTGCCAAACCTGAGTCACTTCACATCATGCCTGCCAAACCTAAGTCACTTCACATCATGCCTGCCAAACCTGAGTCACTTCACATCATGCCTGCCAAACCTAAGTCACTTCACATCATGCCTGCCAAACCTGAGTCACTTCACATCATGCCTGCCAAACCTGAGTCACTTCACATCATGCCTGCCAAACCTGAGTCACTTCACATCATGCCTGCCAAACCTGAGTCACTTCACATCATGCCTGCCAAACCTGAGTCACTTCACATCATGCCTGCCAAATCTGAGTCACTTCACATCATGCCTGCCAAACCTGAGTCACTTCACATCATGTCTGCCGAACCTGAGTCACTTCACATCATGCCTGCCAAACCTGAGTCACTTCACATCATGCCTGCCAAACCTGAGTCACTTCACATCATGCCTGCCGAGCCTGAGTCTCTTCACACACATCGGCTCCAACCCGTGAGCCGGCCGAGCCAGAGTCTCCTGCCAAGATGGCCACCACGCCAAAGCCCACAGCCAAGATGGCCGCTACGCCTGGGTCAGCTCCAGATGATGCAGCGCTGACAATGGTGGCCACGGCTATCTTGTGTGTGTGGGCCATGCATCCACTCCAGGCCCTGACCAGTGTCCAGAGGGGACTCCAGTCCGTGAGCCCGCTCCAATCCACAACTCTCTAGCTCAGAGAGGGCCATATATCCCACGTCTTGTTTTGGTTCATGTTTCATGTCTTGCCATGTGATTCCCTTATCCTCATGTAATCCTGCCATGTGCTTCCATAGTCTTTTGTGTTTAGTAGTCATTGGTTAATTGTCTAAATCATGTTCACAGGTGTGTATCGTTTAGTCATTAGTAGTCTGTATTTAAGCCATTATGTTTGCCATATGTCTTTGTCAAGTATTGTTACCTGTATCACGTCAAGCCAAGTCTTTGTTCACTTTGTATCTGTTCACGTTGGGAAATAATAAAGCTGGACTTGGGTTCTCCAAGCTTGCCTACAGTGGACTCTTATTACAGTCTTTCTCTACTACGAATTTTTTATTGTTGGTTCTGTGACAAATTGCAAATTGAAAAATCTGCATAAAAGCATCTGCTAAATTCATAAATGCAGATTTCTATTGAACCATTAACTTAAAACCTCAAGGGGACTTATTTGAATTATATTTTAAGAAGAAGTTTTAGCTGAAAGTGGTTCAGATGATAAAGAAGTTGCTGCAGCGAGTCACTATTTTCACACACAAAAATTCTGATCCAAATAAAACAGAAGAGGTCGTCGTAAAAATGGCTCAGGTCAGTAAGCAGACTCGAGATGAAAGAACGGACATGATATCGCTGTTATGAGAAGAAACACTGAACACAGTTTCTCTGATCAGCATCTCTTGTAGTCTTCAGATTCTGATGGATCTCCGTTCAACAGCTCCAGTGTAAAACTCTCTCTGACTGACAGGCGTCGCGTGTCTCGTGTTCGTTACGACTGTAAGAGAGGAAACCCCTGAACAGGCCGTAAAGCTGATTAATGTGATGTGAACCGGCCTGAGCTCAACACACACACACACACACACACACACACACACACACACACACACACACACACACACACACACACACACACACCCACACCCACACACACACACACTCACACTCACACTCACACTCACACACACACTCAAACACACACACTCACACAAACACACACACACACACACACACTCACACACTCACACACTCAAACACACACACACACACACACACACACACACACACACACACACTCACACACTCACACACTCACACACACACACTGATGTCCCGAAACCAAGTGTTATCTGTGTTAAAGAGCGTCGGCCGTAACGAGAGTCTCAGGCGATCGAAGTCTCCTGTCACTGTGCTATTCGCCGCTCAATCTCTCGTCAAACACTTACGAAGGCTGTAAAGCTGTAAAGAGACACACACACACACCGATGACAGCCACTCTGACCTCTGACCCCTGGCCCTCATCACAGCGAGTCCATCAGGACTGACGGCCATTACACCGCTGATCTCTCCTGTGAACGCCTCCTCCCTCACCGCCGACAGATAAACCTTATCAACGTCATTCCAGTCGCATGGCCACAAACAATTCTGTATGATGAGGTTTTAAGGCCAGACAAGTCATTTGTTGAGGTCAATCTGTAGAGTAAGACTACATGCCTGCACACATATATATTCAAACACACATATCTATTTGTGTTTCACAGGTTCGTGTTTTTGAAGTTTACACGGAGATGATCACGCTTTTTAGAGATTTTCAACGCTTGTATCTTGGATCCTGTTTCAGAGTGTGTGTTCTCGAGCCTTAAACACTGTTGTGTGTGAATGAACATCCAGAACACATTAAAAGTTTCAGTTTTCTGTGAGAACGGTGTGTGTTAGCGGCCGCTAAGTTAATAACTAATGATCTTTACAACGGAAGTGAATCAATCAAAACTAACTTTATCTGGACAGTAATTTTATTCTAGATCTGCTGTAAAGCCTAAACACTCTCTGTTACTGTAATCTCCTGTTATCACTGTAAAGCTGCTGTGAAACGGTCTATATTGTTAAAGCGCTGTATAAATGAAGGAGACTGAGAGTGTCCAGTGAGTGAGGAGAGTAGAGCACTCTGGGTAATGGAGCCGGCGCTTTATCACGGGAAACACTCAGAGGTCCTTCGGTCTCGGCCCGCGAGCGTCTCTGGAGACGATAGAGCCGCTTGTTATCGTTCCTCGTGTGTGTGTGTGTGTGTGTGTGAGAGAGAGAGAGAGAGAGAGAGAGAGAGAGAGAGAGAGAGAGAGAGAGTGTGTGAGAGAGAGAGAGAGCGACAGAGAGAGAGCGAGAGAGAGAGAGCGAGAGTGTGAGAGAGAGAGAGAGTGAGAGAGGGAGATAGAGAGAGAGAGAGAGAGAGAGTGTGTGAGAGAGAGAGAGAGCGACAGAGAGAGAGCGAGAGAGAGAGAGCGAGAGAGGTGTGAATGAAGTGAAACACAAACCTCATGTCTGTGTCTCTCTCTCGCTATGTTTTTGTCTTTTGCACGATTGATAAAGACAAACTGTTACATTCCTTCAGTCTGTTTCCTGAAAACATGAGTGATAAATCAAGCGCTTCAGGATTTACACACGAGCACGAGTTATTAATGCACTGCACATGTTCTAATGTTGTTCAGTGTCTCTGTGTTGTTCTATTTATAACTCCACGACACTCTCAGAATCTCAGAGAGGCTTTCCTGCTTAATAAAATAAAATAAAATAAATAAAAATGTTTTAATATTTTCACAAACTCTAAATCTAATTATATGCAAAATGATTAACATGACAGACCGAATAATAAAACTGAGCATATTTTAAATGTATAAACAGAAGAACAAACAGAGACAAATACTGTATTAGTATTAAATAAATTTGAAGTGACTTTTATAAACTGGACACACAGAGTTATTCGTCAACCAAAGAAGCGTTCAGTGTTTTCTCCATTTAAACTAATCTTCTCTCCTTACTAAACTCCATCACAAGGCTTCATTTCGTATCAGAACAACCCTGCAATATCATAACAGGCCGAGCTTGATGTCAATATGTGTAATATAAACGCTTAAAGTCAGACGTGGTTTAGAAATGTACAGACTAAACAAGTCTTAAAATAACTAGAAGCCACCATAAAAAACTCAAATGAAAACAGAGCGGAGCCGCTCGTTCCAGAGCAGAAGAAGCGAGAGTAAAAGCAACAGAAGAATCCAGCGTGTTTTACG
>NC_138240.1:601241-616241 GCF_964197995.2 Scardinius erythrophthalmus | reverse complement strand
GGAGACAGAAAAATAAATTAACTCAAAGTGAAAATAAGATTTGTTCTTGTTTTAACACAAACTCACTTCAGTTTGATTCATTTTTAATTAAACAAGTCTTAATATCTTCAGTCATTCTGCTTCTTCTCCAGTAAATGTCTCTTGGTTTAAGAATGTTTAGATATGAGGCTTTTTGAAGTCCTGCGTCTGAAAAACTCGAGTCTCCTTCATTTATACAGCGCTCTTCACAGCAGCTTTACTGAGAGAACAGGACAATAATGCAGAGTTTGTTTCCAGAAGACAATAGCGTCTCAGTCCAGATTAAGTAAGTTCAGTGATGATTCATATTTGTTGTAAAAAAGATATTAATTTAGTTCATTTATATATATAGCTGTATGTCATCGCCCAGCTCAGTTCAGGAGATCAATATTATTGTTGAAGATTACATTAAATGTTAAAATGTTAAATTAATTTAAGAATATTTAGATATTTGTGCTGGAAAACAAGAGAGAAACACTGAGGAAGAACATCATGTTTTGCAGTGCATCAGTTACAGTGTAAGTTACCACAGTAAAACTGCACAGGTATGGTAAAGTTTAGTCTATGAATGTCACATGACTCAATACTCCATCATCTCTGTGTCGCCAAACACGGATCTTCAAATCAAGCTTCCGAATTCACGTGAAAAATCAAACACATTTCTGTCTGTGTGTGTGTGTGTGTGTGTGTGTAGAGCTGTAAACTCGCTGACCTTCAGTTTGTGTGTTTTCCTCACGCCTTTATCCGTTCATTGAAGCGACACATTTACAGTCAAACCTACATTTATTCAGACGTCTTCAACATTTCTCACATTATCAGTTTATTCGCTATAGTTTAGAGAATGGTGATAAAATATGAGCAGAACTCAGCTGATATTTGACTGGTTTTGTCCGTCCTTCTGTTAGACTGTCTCACACATGAATTATGTTGAATATCTGTCAGCTGTTAAATTTAACTACACAATTAGATAATACCAGTTTAGCTCAACCAATCACCAAGCAATGCTTCATTGTGTTCAGTCTGTGTGTGAAAAGAGCATTAGCAATTAAAGAAAACACACTCCAGCAAAACATGATCAGCTCAAAGTGTGGATAATGTCACTGGTAGTCACTGGATGAAGAATATTTGGGTGTAATATGTCACAGTTTACTTTATTTTGCTCTCCTCACTTACAGAAATGAACTATAGTGTCCTGATCACACTAGTGAAACAATATCAGATATTATATCTGGTGTCTGAATAGTTCGTGGTTTGACTGTATATTTGATCAGTTCATGCATTCGTGAATCGAACCCTAGACATTAGTGTTGCAAGCGCATACTCAGCTGTACATCATCATCATCATCCCACAAACACACACTCACACACACTCACCTCCCACAAACACACACTCACCTCCCACAAACACACACTCACCTCCCACAAACACACACTCACACACACTCACCTCCCACAAACACACACTCACCTCCCACAAACACACACTCACACACACTCACCTCCCACAAACACACACTCACCTCCCTCAAACACACACTCACACACACTCACCTCCCTCAAACACACACACACACTCACCTCCCTCAAACACACACTCACCTCCCTCAAACACACACACACACTCACCTCCCTCAAACACACACACACACTCACCTCCCTCAAACACACACTCACCTCCCTCAAACACACACTCACACACACTCACCTCCCTCAAACACACACACACACACACACTCACACACACTCACCTCCCTCAAACACACACACTCACCTCCCTCAAACACACACTCACACACACTCACCTCCCTCAAACACACACACACACACTCACATACACACACTCACCTCCCTCAAACACACACACTCACACACACTCACCTCCCTCAAACACACACTCACACACACTCACCTCCCTCAAACACACACACACACACTCACACACACACACTCACCTCCCTCAAACACACACACTCACACACACTCACCTCCCTCAAACACACACACTCACCTCCCTCAAACACACACTCACCTCCCTCAAACACACACACTCACCTCCCACAAACACACACTCACACACACTCACCTCCCTCAAACACACACACACACACACTCACACACACACACTCACCTCCCTCAAACACACACACTCACCTCCCTCAAACACACACACTCACCTCCCTCAAACACACACTCACCTCCCACAAACACACACTCACCTCCCTCAAACACACACACTCACCTCCCTCAAACACACACACTCACCTCCCTCAAACACACACTCACACACACTCACCTCCCACAAACACACACTCACCTCCCTCAAACACACACTCACCTCCCACAAGTGTCGCGAGTTCCTCACGGGCCCCGACTGCAGCTTCTCCAGCGTGAGCGGGACGCCCTGGAACGGGCCGATCCATGTTCCCTGTGGGATCCGCTGGGCCGCGCAGATGCCGTACCCGAGGCCCGGGACGGTGCTGGTGCACAGACACACCTCTCGAGGCAGATCCCGGAGCCAGTCCGGGACGTCCGGCGTGGGAACGGGCCCCGAGGAGCCGCTGGTGCCCACCAGCCGCCGCAGCGAGTGCAGGGGTCCGTGCATCGGGCACTCTCCGTTACGGTTATCAGCACACATGTCACAGCCTGGACACACACACGAGCCCGTTACACACACACACACACACAGGCGGGACCCTGAACGGCCCCTCACTGACACACACACATGAGCCCGTTACACACACACATAGACGGGACCCTGAACGGCCCCTTACTGAGACACACACGAGCCCATTACACACACACACACACACACAGACGGGACCCTGAACGGCCCCTCACTGAGACACACACGAGCCCATTACACACACACACACACACACAGACGGGACCCTGAACGGCCCCTCACTGAGACACACACACAACTGTAAATTGTCCCTCTGTCAGACGATGCATGAAGACAATCCTCAAACCATCATGGACACTTTAAATCCACAGATTTGTAGCAAAAGTAGAGCTTGTTTCTCAGCATGATGTTAATGTGCTTATATTTGTGTGTGTGTGTGTGTGTGTGTGTGTGTGTGTGTGTGTGTGTGTGTGTGTGTGTGTGTGTGTGTGTTTTTTTTTTTTTTTTGCACGACTTAGAAAAATATTATACAACTAAAATGAAATTATTCGCATTATTTCTTCGTCACATGCACACAAACTTTACATGTTCCCTCTGTCAGCTCGCGCATGAACACACTCCGGTTACACTTTACTGTAAGGAGTCGTCGTTAGTGTAATTATATATTTCAGTGCTGAGTAATATTAATGAACTACATGTGCTTACTATAGGGTTAGGGTTTGGTTGAGGGTTAGTTGCATGTAATGATGCAGAATTTACTGTCATTACTATGGTAAGTAACATATGTAACAACTGTAAAATAAAGCGTTCCGACATTCCCTCTGCCGAGCTTCAATCCCTCATGGAGACTCTTCATCTAAAGCTCAGAGCTGGTTTCTCAGCGTGATGTGAATGTGCTTATATTTGTGTTGTGCAAAAATATTATACAGCTAAAATGAAATTAGATCATTTCTTATTCGCATTATTTCTTCAGCGCATGCACACAAACTTTAAATGATCAGTTGTGCATGAAGACATTTCTTCTACTGTACATGAAAAAATCATAAATAAAGATTAGTAACAAAAATAGAGTTTGTTTCTCAGCATGATGTGAATGTGCTCATATTTGTGTTGTGCACTTTAAATATTATACAGCTAAAATCAAATTAGATCATTTCCTTTTTGCATTAACTCTTCATCGCATGCACACACACTTTAAATGGTGCATGAACATATTTCTTCTACTCTGCATGAAAAAATCACGAATAAAGATTTTTCATAAAATGTTCATGAATAAAACTTTGTTCCAAAAATGAATGTAAAAACAGTTGCACTTTGTATTAATCGTTCAAGTGTTGTGCATTTAGACTTTAATTTCAAATATTTTTGCATGACTGAGAAAACGACTAAATGAAATTGTTTATGCCATGTTATGACTCTTACACGCACCTGAACACGTGATGCTCATTAAACGGCACTGTAGAAATAGAGCGCGCGAGTTTTATTCAGTCTTCTAATCGTCTTATTCTGTGCATCAGAACAGTGTGTGCAATCACCCTCATGTTGTGAAGCACATGTGTTGGAGTGTGTAAACGAGCTCCTCTGTGTGAAATATGAGCTCGGGAACGCGCGCAGATAAAGCAGTCTCGTGCCCCGGGAGAGCGCATGTCCCGCGCTGGGATGATGAATGTGGGCCGATGGAGCAGATCGATCACTGATCCGGACTCACTCCACAAAACTATACAGCAATTAATTGTGTGTTGTCCGCTCATCCCTCATGTGCTCCTGCGTTTATCGATGAAGATCTGCTGATCACTCACACATCTCACATCTCACAGCAAACGCTCGTTTAGTTCGTTTAGGACGGAAAACAAAGGGGACAAAAATCATTTGCGCAATTAATAAAGATTCAGTTCAGAGTAGCCAAAACAGATCTCAGTTGCTGACATTGACAATAAGTGTAATTATCACATATTCGATAGGATACTTAAAATAAATAAAATATTGGATTATCAGATTAAAATAAATCGATTTAAATATACAAATCAGTAAAAACATTAAATAAATGTTTCATATTAAAATAAGGGCTGAGATTAAAACGAGCGTTTTCTTCAGTGTGAATATGTTTTTAGGCTATTTCTATTCATTATAATTTGTGTTCATTTCCTTAATTTCGGTGAATAATTTCAGCATTAACTGTCGCGCGCTGAAAATGTCGCGCGATGATCCGGATAATAAAACAAAACTCGTCAAAGTCGAGAATAAAATCAATTCGATCACTACAGAATTCACTTCAATCCGCTGCACAACACACTCTTTAGCCTAATGCAAAAATATTATTAGTTAAAAAAAAAAAGATTAACTAGCACTTGCATTAATGCTATTTTACTACTAAATTATTCAAAGTAAATGTGGTTACACTTTATGTCATTGTTATAGTGTAATTATATATTAAAGTACTGAGTAATAATAATTAACTATACATGTAGGCCTACTTACTATAGGGTTAGGGTAGGATTAGGGTTTGGTTGAGGGTTAGTTGCATGTAATTATGCATAATTTACTGTCATTACTATGGTAAGTACATGTAACAAGGACACTGTAAAATAAAATGTTACCATATATTTTCTAAATACATTAATACACAACATCACATAAATCGACATTTTCCCCGATAACGTTTTGAAACACAGCGCTCATTTAGTGAAAAACTGTTTTTTCAAGAATCATGTGGATCCTTCGAGTTATAGGCTACTGTAGGATATTTCTGATGTTTTGTTATAAGTTTTTCAAATGTGTTTTTAAAGCATTATTGTGATGTTTCCACAGATCTAGAGAATAAAAAGTTCCCATGCATGATCCAGTCTTTCTTTATAACCGAATCCGGAACGCTTTTTATTTTACAGTGTCTTTGTTAACTGTAAATTGTACATGCAGTTAACCCTAACCCTAACCCTAAGTGCATGTTGTGAACTGATATTAGGCCTTAAGGCTACTTAAATGCATAATTAAAATAAAGTGTGTGCCCGACTCCTCGTGGACGCTTTTTATTTTACAATGTCTTTGTTACACATGTAGGCAACTTAAAAACAGCTAATTATGCATGCAATTATACATGCTACTAACCCTAAACCTAACCCTAAGCGCATGTTGTGAACTGATATTTCTTAAACGCATGATTAAAATAAAGCATGGCACAGGGTCGCGTGTATAGTGCACGAGCGCTCACGGTTGTTGGCGTCTCCGTTGCTGTTGTTGACCGGGATGATCTCCATCCTCTGCTGACCGTACAGATAATAGTCCAGTTCCTCAGAGCTCAGCTTCAGTCGCGAGCCTTTATCATTCTTAAAGTTGGACGACAAACAAAGTTCTTTGGCTTGAGAAGCGGCTCCGGTGTCGAACAGCGCGTGACTGAGCGCGCGCGCGGGAGACTCGGCGGACGAGCTCGAGCTCACGGAGATCAGGCTGGCTCTCGGAACCGGGACCGGCACCGGGTTCTGCGGGAACAGCTGCTGCCAGTGCTGGATGTAGGTCGGGTCCACTTTGAGGAAAGCAGAACCGCTGGGCTCGCTCGGCTTCAGCATGTCCGACACCGAGGAGGGATGATGGACTCTCATGTGCTCTTCCTCACTGAAGAATCGATCTAGAACCACTTCAACTTAACTAGAACAACAAGAAGTGGAGAAGCCGAGGTGTTCTGCGCTCCTGCGCCTCATGTTTCTGGTGATCGCGAGTAAAGACACACTAACCCTGTCAGAAGAGTCCAGGCTGAGACTCCGGGACACTCACATCAGCGCGCGCGCACGCACCCGCGCCCTCCGCCCACTCTCCCGCGCACCGCGCGCGCACGTGCCCTGGACAGACAGACAGACACAGAACAGAATTGATGCTGAGCATCTGTCTCACTCACGCCGTTTTGATTTATCATTCTTTTTTTTCTTTTTTTTTTTTGTGAAGAAAAAAGAAGTTTAAGCCGCGCTCTCAGTCGGACAGTCGCTCACTCTTAAAACATGAAGGAGGTTTTCGCAGTGATGCCGTGTATAGAGGAACCAGTTTTGGAACATTTCCTAAAATAACACTTGGTAACACTTTATTTTAATGTCCTTGTCACATGTGTTACATTTACAATAACAGTAACTAACATGCAACTAACCCTAAACCAAATCCTACTCATAACCTAACCCTATGTAGTCAATTAATATTACTCACTTAAATATATAATTGCACTGTAACAATGACACCTGAAAACAACGTGTAACCGAACATTTCTTCTTGATGTGGAGAGCATTTAATAATCTAAATAATCGCATGCGCAGTGGAAAGATTCAATGGCTGTTAAAGGTTCTTCCCAGCCTTTCTTTTCTCGCGTGATGGAATCATAAATGATCGTCAGAGTGTTAAATCTCTTTTAGTTTGCATTATTTGCTCAGAGCTGAATGCAGTTCCTCGCACCAGATAACTCGGGCTCGCTTTCCCAGCCTTCCTTGAGAAACTTCCAGCTGTTTGGAAAGCCTCGGGATCTGAATGTGGGGCATTTACAGCAGAGGAGGGGTGAATGTTTTGACTGGCAATATTCTGACAGGCCCATTCGTCATCCAGAAGTCTCTGTAGATTGATAACGAAACAAAACACAAACATAATCGTCTGAAAATGAATTCTTGTCTACAAATGCATTTCACCCTTAAAGAATGTGAGCAATAACAACCCGTGCAGATTTAGATTTTTCGCATGGATATAACGATGGAGTCCCCAAAAAACGTGCAATTATCATTAAAAATAAATTAAATTGGGCTTTTATTTAATTGCATTATTAGTGTCATTATTTAAATAGCGATAATACATGTCAAATAGCTCAAAATAATTTACAGTTGTCATACTTCCAAAATAACATCGCTATTATGACAGTGTATTGGTGTTTTTATTCATTGATAAACGAGCGGAGAAATAAAGTGCACTCGAGGGGCCGCGCGGATCGATACATTAACTGCCCAAATATATCATTTTCTGTGCCAAAAAAGCGGATTATTAAAGCTTGGGCTTCATTTGTATATTTTGAGAGCGTGAAGAAAAGTGTTTAGGTGTGTGTTTCATTAACATAGACTGCTGTTTGACATTCACTTAGACCCTTTGCATCTCTCGTTAATTAATTCCTCTGATGGCTGAAAGACAAATGAACGCGCAGTTTGACAGGAGTCCGATACACAACTCAGCCAGCGCCTCTTATTATAGTTTTAAGGTCACGGGTTGCTGACTATATAATTCATTAATATAGACGTATATTCAGATGGGAGTTGATGCTCGTCCTGTTGTTGCAACTCATATTTATAATAAATCGCCTGTTAATAATCCGCACTGCAAATAAGAGATTTATGGAAGCGCCGCGAGTGTGTTTTACATCAGTCTATTAATGATGCAAAAGCGCTTTTGCTATTTATCCATTAACAAAACTCTTTTTGTGGCACTTTATGGAGAGACTCTTACAGTGTTTTGCTTTCCTGTGACAGTATTAGCATAGTCAGCTCGCAATCATGCATGCTTTAATAACACGATAGTAAAATAATATGATCGATATTATCTGATCTACTCATTAGGCGCGTGCGTGGTTTACTGCTCATTTGCATTGACTCTAATGATCCGCATTGAATATTCAAATGTGTGGCTGTCATTCTGTCAGAGGGGGCGCGCGAGAGCCTGTCAACGTCATCACACTCACACACACGTCAACATCTCATTTGCATTATTAACTAGTTCTGAGCAACGATTAATCGCATCCAAAATAAAAGTTTGTGTTTACATAATATATATGTGTGTAGGCTACTGTGTATAATTATTGTGTATATTTTAATACACACACATGCATGTACATATTTAAGAAAAATGTGTTATTTATATATAAAATATTTATATATAAATTATAGTATACATGTGCAAATATTTCTTAAATATATATACATGCATATGTGTGTATTTACAAAATAATGATACACACACACACACACACACACACATATATTATGTAAACACAAACTTTTATTTTGGATGCGATTAATCGCTGCCCAGCACTAATTATTATTATTATATTATTGACATTTTTTTGCCATTATTGCCAAATCTATTTAAAAAAAATGCACTTGCATGCAACAAACACGAGTTTGCTACTTGAGTGTGATTGCATGGGCATCTGCATGAAGCTTTACTGCAGTAACTCGTGTGAGAAGCTCATCTCTGAGCCTTCAGTGAAGATGAAGCAGATCTGAAGACTCGTTCTCCTTCTGTCCTCCTCAATTCAGTGCAGTGACTGAAGCTCGCAGCGCTTTGAGTCTGTGTGTGTAACCCGTCCTGACAAGAGCTGAAACTGGAGAAACTGCAATCAGTGTCAGTGTGTGAGCCACTAACCAGTGTGTGGAGGAGCGCTCATCTTCATGCGCTGAAGATCAATCAAAGCCTACAGGATTCTCACATTCAAAAGCGTTTTGTTTTTTAATGCATTTGAAAGTATTTTAAATGTATTTTTCTTGTTGCTCTCTGCTCTTCAGCCATTTTTGACTGAAATATTTTACATTTGTTTTTTAATTTTTTTTCCTCATCGGAATGGAACAAAACTTGGTAAAGGTTTTTGCACTTGCTATGTGAACACACACACACAAATATCATGGACATGATTCAAACAGGTTTAATGTTCCTGTAAAAATTAATCACACTTGAGCTCCTCGCGGTCTGAGATGAGCGCATTAGAAATGAGTGAGACGAGTTTCCTCTAGTGGAAGCGTTTGGAACTGCAGCCGAACTACATCTCACTGAACGCTCATTTACTGAGATATCAACCTCACATTTGGAACACAACTTGTTTAGATTTATGGCTTTGATTTTCTCACAGTTTTAGACTAAAACATGTTTTTGAAAATATTTATTTCATATAAAAAATTTAACATAGTATTTTTGCGCATTTTTCATAACAATAAACGTAAAATTCTGTAACTTTTTTTTAAGTTCTCTTTTTAAATATTTAGTCACTTCAGCAATAATCTGCCGAGTGTCGTCTTTGAACAGAGATCAAACTTCAGTCTGTCGCTCTAAAGCGTTCAAGATTTACAACAATTTAACTTGGAAATTAAATGTTCAGGTCTATGCTCAAAAAGTGAATATATGGATTATAAATACAGTGTAAATATAATTTAGTATAAGAAAATCCTCTAAAAATACAAAATATTAAATAAAAAACATTATCAAACTAAAATATAGGACATTAATTTCATTGAAATAAAAAAAGAGCATCAGAGGGTTAAAAATAAAGGTTATTTGTAAAGGTTTCAGATTATCAAATGTTCTTCACATTAAGAAAAATGGTTGTTTTAGGAACTGATTGATAAGAGTCGATTACGGCAGCGGGTCGAAGCTCCACACGTCAGTGCCAGCGGGTTAATGAAGCGCCACTGGACCTGATTAAGGGCCCGGGGCCCCAGACTGAGTGAACAAACCAGATTACAACCGCCACCAAACATAAAACTGTGCAAAGAAAAAGCATGATTATAGGTTTATTTTCAATAAAGGTTCCAAAAGGTTTTTTTTCTCTCTCAATGATGCCATAGAAGATCCATTTCTGGTTCCCGAAGAACCTTTCAGAGTTTATTTTTCAGAGTAAAGAAAAATAAAGAAGTATTTTGTAACTTTTTGCCACTATAAAGATGTTAAAGGTTCTACACCAGAAATGCAAATGAAGAACCTTTATTTTTAGCTGTATTGATTCAGTTTCTGTTGTTTTTAGATGGCAAAATTATTACTATTATTTATTCCAAACGTTTTTAGAAATCAAACCAAAACCACTAGTAACTTGCACAGCTTATTTGGAAAATCCAGTTTACAGTGGAAGTTAGTAGCTGGTGGAACAGCAGATGTTATATAAATAACAAATTAAATGTTATGTTCCAAATCATCTAACTGCAATTTTTGCAATTGTCTTTTTATATTTCTCCCCTTCTGTACAGTGGTACACACCAGTTCATAAAGGATGGTATTGCAGATTATGTGTGTGTCCACGTCACAGTTTTTCTTTTCTTTTTTTTAGTAAATTCCTCAGACACTGTGCGTCGTGACGCGCGCGCGCGCCCTGGAGGAGGAGCGTCACACAGGAGCACGCGCGCGCCGCTGATTCTCTTCAGTCAAAGACGCGGATCACACTCATATTCATATTCAGACTCAGATATGGACTGGCTTCGGCTCTGGCGCGCGTTTACTCTCATTTATTTGCCGTTTTTAGGAAGCGCCATTGATTTTAAGACGCGGACGGGACCGCAAGTAACGGACAAGGTGAGACGCGCGTCACGCAGCATCACTGCGAACACAAGCGCGACGCGACGCGACGCGAGGCGTCCTGAAGCATCACTGCGAGAACTGCAAAACCATCATCCACACACACACACACACACACACACACACACACACACGCGCGTTAAACCTGTTTATTATGCTAGTCTTTTAAGCGTTGACAGATCGGTGTGTTGTGCGCATGCGTGTTTGTAAATGCATCTCGCATTGTATACTAATATTTATATATAGAATACTCGTGAAAGTTGAAAAAAATGATCTGTTGTGTTTTTTAAGTTTTTTTTTGCATTCACACAAAATTGAATAAATTCCTCTGTGGCTTTTTATGTGTGTTTTACAGTCTATGGTCACACACACATATAGTGAACACAAAAAGCCACAGTTGAATTTATACTATTTTATGTGAATGCAACAAAAAAAAGAAAACAACAGAGATTTTTTTTTTTAACACACACACACACACACACACACACACACACACACACACACACACACACACACACACACACACACACACATACAGTAGTCAACATTTGAAGTGGATCAAAACCTTTCATTAAAGTTATACTTGAATTTTGGACAATACCTGTTCTTGTCTTAGGACAACTTTGATGAACTTTTTTGATCCACTACTGTATATATATACACACACATAGCACATGCTGACACACACACACACACACACACACCCCGTCAGCTCCTCCACTGTGTCAGTGTGTGCTGCTCTTCTTCTGCAGGTGTTTTTCGACATCACTGTCGGAGGACACGAGGTTGGCAGGATCGTGATCGGTCTGTTCGGAGAACTCGCTCCTCTCACCGTGCAGAACTTTGTGGCTCTCGCCACAGGAGAGGTAGAACTCACCATCACACACACACACACACACACACACACACACACACACACACACACACACACACACACACACACACACAGATCTAACACAGATCCTCTCTCCAGAAGGGTTACGGGTATAAAGACACACACACACACACACACACACACACACACACACACACACGATGTACTTTGCCTTACTGAAACCTGGCTTAAACCAAATGATTATTTCGGTCTAAATGAGTCTACTCCATCAGGATACTCCTATAAGCACGAGCCCCGTCTGATTGGTCGTGGCGGCGGTGTAGCAACAATCTATAGAGATTTTCTCAATGTTACTCAGAAAACGGGTTATAAGTTTATTTCATTTGAAGTACTTGTACTAAATGTTACGCTCTTAGATGATAGAAAAACATCCCTATTATCTCTAGCCTTGGCTACCGTATATAGACCGCCTGGGCCTTACGCTGATTTCCTAAAAGAGTTTGCAGATTTTCTCTCAGACCTATTAGTTAACTTCGATAAAGCATTAATTGTTGGAGACTTTAATATCCATGTAGATAATCAAAATGATGCGTTAGGGGCTGCGTTTACTGATTTATTAAACTCCTTTGGGGTCAAGCAAAACATTACCGGACCGACTCATCGATTTAATCATACACTCGATTTAATTATATCACATGGAACCGATCCAACCGATATAGATATCATTCCACAAAGTGACGATGTCACTGACCATTACATGGTAACTTGCATATTACGTACTCCTGTAATATATCATGCTGCGCCGCGTTATCGATTAGGCAGAACAATCCTTCCATCCACCATAGATAATTTTTCAAACAGCTTATCGGATCTGTCTCAGCTGCTCAGTGAACCCAAACAAACAGATGAACTTGAGGAATTAACTAGCACTATGAGCACCATTCTCTCTGGATCATTGGATATTGTTGCGCCCATTAGATTAAAAAAGGTCAGAGAGAAAAGTAAAGCACCATGGTACAACAATACTACTCGTGTTCTAAAGAGAGAAACCCGTAATTTAGAGCGTAAATGGAAACAAACCAACTTAGAGGTCTTTAGAATCGCATGGAAAGACAGTACGTCACGCTATAAAAAGGCCCTAAAAGCGGCCAGGGCTGAGCATCTACGCAAACTAATAGAAAACAACCATAACAATCCTAAGTTCTTATTTAACACCGTGGCGAGACTAACAAATAAACAGATGTCTCCTGAACAAAGTATTCCATTACAGTTTAGTAGTAATGATTTCATGAAGTTCTTCACTGAGAAAATAGAAAACATCAGAACCACAATTGTAAACGTTCAATCCTCAATCGCGCCTTATAATTCAGCCTCGATTATCACCCCGCAAGAACAATTACAGTGCTTTTCAACTATAGAACAAAAAGAGTTAAATAAATTTATCATTTCCTCTAAAACAACAACATGTTTATTAGATCCCATACCAACTAAACTATTGAAAGAAGTGTTACCTGTAGTGGAAGAGCCTCTCCTCAATATTATTAACTCGTCTTTATCTTTAGGTCATGTTCCAAGAACATTTAAATTGGCAGTTATAAAACCTCTCATTAAGAAACCACAATTAGATCCGAATAATCTAGTAAATTATAGACCCATTTCAAATCTACCTTTTATGTCTAAAATACTAGAAAAAGTTGTGTCCGCTCAACTGGGCTCTTTCTTACAAGAAAATGACACCTATGAAAAGTTTCAGTCTGGGTTCAGGCCGCATCATAGCACTGAAACTGCGCTCGTTAAAATCACAAATGATTTACTTTTAGCTTCTGACCAAGGCTGTATCTCAATATTAGTTTTACTTGATCTTAGTGCTGCGTTCGATACTATAGATCATACAATACTCTTAGATCGACTACAAAATTATACTGGTGTTCAAGGACAAGCATTAAGCTGGTTTAGATCGTATTTATCTGACCGCTACCATTTTGTTTATTTAAATGGAGAAAAATCTATCATAACTCCAGTAAACTATGGAGTGCCGCAGGGATCTGTGTTAGGCCCTCTATTATTCTCAATATATATGCTGCCACTTGGAAATATTATAAGGAAACATGGAATTAGTTTCCATTGTTATGCTGATGACACTCAAATCTATATTTCATCACGGCCAGATGAAAACGCTAAATTATCCAAATTGACAGAGTGTGTTAAAGATATAAAAGATTGGATGACGCATAATTTTCTTTTATTAAATCCAGACAAGACAGAGGTACTACTTATCGGTTCAAAAAACCACCCACAAAACCTCTCACAATACAACTTTAACATAGTAGGATGTCCTGTTACTTCATCCTCTACAGTAAAAGACCTGGGTGTTATATTAGACTGCAACCTGTCTTTTGAAAATCATATTTCATATGTTACAAGAACAGCCTTTTTCCACCTTAGAAACATTGCTAAGCTACGTAATATGCTATCAGTTTCTGACGCAGAAAAGTTAGTTCATGCATTCATGACCTCGAGACTAGATTACTGTAATGCGTTATTAGCCGGTTGTCCTGCATCCTTAATAAACAAGCTACAGTTAGTCCAAAATGCCGCCGCTAGAGTTCTAACTAGATCAAGAAAATATGATCATATAACACCGATTTTATCATCCCTACATTGGTTACCTATAAAGTCCCGTATTAATTACAAGGTATTGCTACTGGCTTATAAAGCCCTAAACGGCTTAGCTCCAGTCTATTTAACCGATCTTCTATCGCCCTATAATCCATCGCGCTCTTTAAGGTCACTAAATTCGAGGCTTTTGGTCATACCTAGGATATCCAGATCCACCAAAGGAGGGAGAGCACTTTCACATTTAGCACCAAAACTCTGGAATAGTCTTCCGGATACTGTTCGTTGCTCAGACTCGCTCTCCCAGTTTAAAACTAGATTAAAGACGCATCTCTTCAGCCAGGCATTCATATAATACTTTTAATCCTACAGTTAAATCCGACCTCTAGTTCATAAACGCCAGAGGAGAACTGGCCCCCGACTGAGCCCGGGTTCTCCCAAGGTTTTTTTTTCTCCATTAGGTCACCTGATGGAGTTTTTCGGTTCCTTGCCACTGTTGCCTTTGGCTTGCTCAGTTGGGGATATTTGGGGATATTTAATTGAATTAATCAATCAACGATACTATTGATCAGCATTACCGAACGTAGACGTTCCACTAGAAACAAACATTGATGTATTG
>NC_138240.1:596241-598741 GCF_964197995.2 Scardinius erythrophthalmus | reverse complement strand
TTACGGGTATAAAGACACACACACACACACACACACACACACACACTCACACACACACTCACACACACACACACACTCACACACACACACACAGATCTAACACAGATCCTCTCTCCAGAAGGGTTACGGGTATAAAGACACACACACACACACACACACACACACACACACACACACACACACACACACACACACACACTCACACAGATCTAACACAGATCCTCTCTCCAGAAGGGTTACGGGTATAAAGACACACACACACACACACACACACACACACACACACACACACACACACACACACTCACACAGATCTAACACAGATCCTCTCTCCAGAAGGGTTACGGGTATAAAGACACACACACACACACACACACACACACACACACACACACACACACACACACACACACACACACACACACACACACACACACACACACACACACACTCACACAGATCTAACACAGATCCTCTCTCCAGAAGGGTTACGGGTATAAAGATACACACACACACACACACACACACACACTCACACAGATCTAACACAGATCCTCTCTCCAGAAGGGTTACGGGTATAAAGATACACACACACACACACACACACACACACACACACACACACACACACACACACACACACACACTCACACTCACACAGATCTAACACAGATCCTCTCTCCAGAAGGGTTACGGGTATAAAGACACACACACACACACACACACACACACACACACACACACACACACACACACACACACACACACACACACACACTCACACAGATCTAACACAGATCCTCTCTCCAGAAGGGTTACGGGTATAAAGACAGCAAGTTCCATCGCGTTATCAAGGACTTCATGATCCAGGGAGGAGATTTTACAGCTGGAGACGGAACAGGCGGTGAGAAACACTTTCTGTTGATTCACTCACTCGTGTCAGTCGCACACACACACACACACGACTCTCCTTCTCTCAAACACTAACCATGTTTAGGAGAAAGTCCATGTCACTGTTTAAAATGCGCAAATAAAATGGTTTATTTACACTATAGGGATGCTTTTGGTCATTCGGAATGAATCTGATCCGATTCCAGATTCTTAAAGTTGTTTATATGAACCCGAAACGATGCAATCCCAATCATGTGAGTTTTCGGAGCAAGTTATGAACAATCGTTCTTCAGGAACATTAATAGAACGTTTGTTCAAAGTTATCTGGTCTTTAATAACGTTCTCCAAACATCAGCACAAACACATTATTTACACATCATTCATGGAGCGTTTTAATTGGACGTTCATCTAACGCTTTTTTTTAAATGTTACTTCTCGTTTCAGAACGTTCATCATCCAAAAAGAAACATTCCCAAAATAAAAAGGGAATGTTTAACCTTCGCATAAACAATTAATAAACTTTCCATGTTTCCATAACTTGATGGGAACGTCAGCAAAACATTCTTAGAATATGATTTTTTTATTTCTTTATAAGTCGTTTTAATTAAGATGCGAGACATAAACATAAGTGTATCGTATGATGTAAAAAATAAGCATGATGACACACTGCACATGTGTGTGTGTGCTACTTTTGAATCTGATTGAGAGAATAGTCGATTTAAATGTTTACATGCATCGTTAAAATAGTCCATGTGACTCCAGTGGCTCCACCTTAATATTATGAAGCGACGAGAATACTTTTTATTTTATTTTTTGCGCACAAAAAGTATTCTCGTCACTTCACAGCATTATTGTGGAGCCACTGGAGTCACATGGACTATTTTAACGATGTCTTTACTACCTTTCTGAGCCTTGAAAGTTGCAATGACGTTGATGTCAGTGGAGGGACAGAAAGCCCTCAGATTTCATCAGACATATCTTCATTTGTGTCCTGGAGACGAACGAAGCTCTTACGGGTCTGGGACAGTAATTACTGACAGAATTAAAAATTTTGGGTGAACGAACCCTTTAATAATCATAGTGTGACACTGCGGGAGATCATCAGTGAATAATTCCTCACAGAAAACGCTGATTATCCGTAATAAACGATGTTTCCGTCGACTGCAGAGTCTCTGATCCTCAGGTCTGTCCTGCAGGGAAAAGCATCTACGGGAACACGTTTGCGGATGAGAACTTCCGGCTCCGGCATCTGGGGGCCGGCTGGGTCAGCATGGCGAACGCCGGGCCCGACACCAACGGCTCGCAGTTCTTCATCACGCTAGCCCGAGCGCCGTGGCTCGACGGGAAGCACGTGGTCTTCGGGAAAGTCCTGGAGGGGATGGTAGGACTCCTGGAAAACACACATTTGGGGCTCTAAGATTTCAGACGGAAACACAGAATCCAGTCGGAATATCAAAACGAGCTTGATTAAATAAACGCTTTGTTTATAATGAGGAAGATGTTTTAAGCTCTGGAACTTTAATGGTACAGAGACAGCAGATTTGACTCTTGTGTCATGACCCCTTTAAATATGCTAAATATGCCCATGTGACACTCATGATCACATGAC
>NC_138240.1:578741-586241 GCF_964197995.2 Scardinius erythrophthalmus | reverse complement strand
CTTTTTTGTTTTTCTATGCATTCATTCTGCTTAATAAAATAAATCCTGTTTGCCAAATAATCTTTGGTGTTTTGCTCTTCCCTTTTATTTCTGTGGCGTAAACGAGCTTCATATATCTGATGCTCTGATGTGCACAGACACACACACACACACACACACACACACACCTGACCTGTTAGAACATCTCCGGCCAACAAGTGCAGATCTGAGGAGCTCCTGGAGGATTTCTGCAGGACTGGGAGAAACGCTCGGGAAACGAGCAGGGAATCGATGCGGGATCCGCGGATCCGAGAGTGTGTCCGGCGTGGAGGTGAGCGGAGATGACAGGCTTCATTACTGCAGTCCCTGAGGAGCGCTCCTGATGCATGATGGGACAGTTCGCTGGAAAGGTCAAGAGCAGACAAATCAGCCTGGCAGAAACATCTGAAACTGAGGCTGATAGAGCCGGAGCGGCGATGATGTTCTTCCTCTGGGTTTCTGTCTCGCATCAGAACTAACATCTAAACACTCGCAAATCAAGAGACGTTTACTGGAGGAGAGGAAGACCTGTTAAAACATGCATCATAATGAAGGAGTCTGTGCTTAAATCAACAACAATAAACTCGATTTTCTCCCTCCACTGGCAGATATTTGACACAAACTCACTTCATTTTGATTCATTTTCCAGCTTAATATCTTCAGTCATTTCTCTTCTTCTCCAGTAAATGTCTCTTGATTTGAGAATGTTTAGATATTTGTGCTGGAAAACGAGACAGAAACACTGAGGAAGAACATCATGTAACACTTTTCTTTTCTCGAGGCATTTATGTATAATGCATTATAAAGATATTCATAATGTCTACTGTAATGCATTATGTTTCATAAATAATTGTAACCAAAGTTAAAATGTATTATATTAACAGATTCCTTGTTACATCTTAAATAGTTTGTTTTAATGCATTATATTTTTCTGTGTAACAATGAATCTATAATGCATTATAAGGTGTGTTAAAAATACTTATATATATTATATATATAAAAAATATATATATATATATAAAATCGCATCCAAAATAAAAGTTTGTGTTTACATAATGTGTGTGTGCTGTGTATAATTATTTTGCATATATAAATACACACACATGCATGTATTTAAGAAATATTTGCATGTATATACTGTATGTATATTTATATATAATTTATATATATATTTATATATATATATTTATATATATAAATAACATTTTTCTTAAATAAATACATGCATGTGTGTGTATTTATATATACAAAATAATTATACACAGCACACACACATTATGTAAACAAAAAACTTATTTTGGATGCGATTAATATATATATATATATATATATATATATATATATATATATATATATATATATATATATATATATATATATATATATATTGTAGTGTACTGAGAAACTCTTAATATTTATGTTACTTCCTTTTTACTGTAAAGCTGACACTGAAACGATGTGTTGTGAAAACCTCTATATTAACTAACTTCAGTTGAGTTGAATTCTACACTGTTTCTATTTGATCATCACTGTTGATTTCACATTAACTGAAAAAAGTAATCGTGGTCGTCTCTCCGGTTCCTCCTCTAACGTTTAAATATAATCCATAAAGCACGGTCTGCTTTTATATGATATTGTCAGCGTTGCGCATCGATTGTGCGAGCGTTTGAGCGCTAAAGTCTCCGGCCGTCTCCGCTGACAAGAGGATCATTTACAGTTTCTGCCGCATCGATCCCAGTAATGACACGTCTAACCCGCTGGAACTCTGACAATTATTACCCAGAACATCCCAGTCCTGCAGGTCTTTACAATTAGAGCTGGAATCATCATGACGAATCTGACACCTCACACACACACACACACACACTGATCCACTCACTGACCAAATAATCACTTTCAGATGTTTTACACACACTACTGTCCGAAGTTTGGAGTAATTAAGATTCTGAAAGAGTCTCTTCTGCTCACTACAGCTGCATTTATTTAAATCAGAAATACAGTAAAAACAGTGAAATATTATTGTAAAGTAAATCATCTGTTCTCTATGTGAATATACAGTAAAGTGTAATTTATTCCTGTGATCAAAGCTGAACTTTCAGCATCATTACTCCAGTCTTCAGTGTCACATGATCCTTCAGAAATCACTCTAATATGAGGATTTGATGATCAAGACACATTTATGATTATTACCAGTGTTCATATATTTGTGGAAACTGATACATTTTATTTCTTAGGATTCTTTGATGAATAGAGAGTTCAAAAGAACAGCGTTTATTTGAAATAGAATCTTTTGCAACATTATAAATGTCACTTTTGATCAATTTAATGTGTCCTTGATGAGTAAAAGTATTCATGTTTGAAGAATCGTTCTTACCCCAAACTTTTGCATCACGGTTTGCACAAAAATATGAAAATGTTTTCAACACTGATAATAATCATAAATGTTTCTTGATCATCAGATCCTCATATTAGAGTGATTTCTGAAGGATCATGTGACACTGAAGACTGGAGTAATGATGCTGAACATTCAGCTTTGATCACAGGAATAAATTACACTTTACTATATATTCACATAGAGAACAGATGATTTACATAATAATAATATTTCACTGTATTTTTGATCAAATAAATGCAGCTTTAATGAGCAGAAGAGACTCTTTCAGACACACACGCCTGGTTTTCTTCCACTGATTTCTAGAATAAACACAAGGTCATTAAAATCACGACCAGTGCAGAAAAATCTACGAGCCTTCAAACTGTGACTTTATACATTATTCACGGTGAACAAGTCAAAACTGTGGAGCAAAAAGTCCAAATTCAGCGCGGCCGAAGCAATCGGCTCTGAAAATGTGTCTTCGGGCCCAGAAATCAATATGGCGTCTCTAAACTGGACGAAGACACCTGCGGGACAGCATCGATCGCGCCTTCAAGCCCTCCCGCCGAGCGTCACCAATTGTCTGCCTTTTTCTCTTTCGCCCGTTAAAATATGGTCTCACATTTACAAAAGGGACTTGTTCTCTCCGACCCCGGCGAGGTACCATCACTCAGTGGAAAAACATGGTGAAAATATCAAAGGGAAGAGCGTGGCGACAGGGGAGAGGTATAAACAGAGTAATGATTTCCCCAGAGCTTCCGGTGTCACCCCAAACCAGCGTAAATGGTGACATATCCTCACTCAGGATCCCGGGAAATCGAACACTGACATTCTTTTTAGGACCCGAGCCTCTCATCAGCCAATTACCGCGGTAAACGGAGGCGCAGAAACGCTCTGAGATTATACGCTGCCAGAACAGCCTCGGCCCAGAGGAACTATTTATAAATGAACTCGGATCAAACGCCCTACACTTTTTTCCAACGCTGCGAAGACAAAGGAAAAGAGGAGCAAAGATGCTTCCCGTTGACAAAACGCCCTTAAACACGCAGAAACCCGGGATAGATGAGCGCGGTTAGATCAGGGCAATGTTTAATCATGAAGATAAAGCGCTCATGCTCGGTAAATTTATGCACATTCATCACGACCTCAGGAGCTGGAAAAGAAAGTGTTGCTTAATAATAAATCAGCCGAATCCGCTGGTAAAGGAACAAACCTCTGCATATTCCCACACTGTACAGAAATATATTCATGATTCATGAGCATTTCTTCTTTTGTCAAATCAACTTAGATGATTTATGCGGTTCAGATAACCCAATATTTTGAGTTTCTGATGATTAAACCAATCTCCTTCATTGTTTTAACATTTCAATGAACTTAACCAGGTTACTTGCCGTGCGAGAGCAACAGAGGCCCGTATCTATAGACTAAACACGTGATACGCATGTGTACGTCAGCGTTTCACAGATTCACCTTTTTTTTTAAGTTTACGCGGAGATTATAACGTTTTTCTAAATTGCCCCTTGGATCCTGAGTGTGTGTTCTCGAGCCTCAAACACTGTTGTGTGTGAATGAACAGCCAGAACACATTAAAAGTTTCTGTTTTCTGTGAGAACGGTGTGTGTTAGCGCCCCTAAGTTAATAACTAATGATCTTTACAACGGAAGTGAATCAATCAAAAGTAACTTTATCTGGACAATAACTTTATTCCAGATCTGCTGTAAAGCCTAAACACTCTCTGTTACTGTAATCTCCTGTTATCACTGTAAAGCTGCTGTGAAACATCTGTATTGTTAAAGCGCTGTATAAATGAAGGAGACTCGAGTTTGGGCAAATGAAAACAGATTGCCGTGTCTGAGGTGTTTTTAAGACTGAAGACGCTCGGAGAAAGCCCTGGATATGGCAGTTTTAGCTCTGTATTTGTCTGAATAATGCGAGCGCTTCTCTCTCGGATGACTGGGAAGAGCTCGTTCTCAGATCCCTCGGAAACTCATTAGCGCTGAAGGCCGGGGCTGGGGGAGTGTGTGTGACGCGGGGAGTGTGTGTGACGCGGTGAAGCTTCGAGGAGATGCGAGGATCAGTGAAACTACAGACGCCGTCGCTCCAGAACCTGATCGCCTCATTATCGCCCGATAACCGTACGATGATGTCCAGTCAGTCACTCGGACGCTCCATCCTCTCTGGGTTAATATCAGGACCGACACATTCACCAGAACTTCCCTTTGCTTTATCAAGTAACGCAACGATATGATGTGCTTTTAACAAGGCCTTCATCATTTACTCACTACTGGCTTTCTTCTGTGGAACACAAAAGGATAATTAATAATATCTTTGTAAAAATTGTATTAAACACCAATGCACATTAGTGCATATCAATGAAAATGATTAAAAGTCAGTCATATTTGTGTTAATTTTGTAAAAAACAAGCCTTTGTTAAACAGATTTTTACTGTATTCGCCATAATTTCCCTGCCGATATCAAGTAGCGCAATTATAACGCACTTTTAACGAGGCCGAACACTATGACTTTCTTCTGTGGAACACAAAAGGATAATTAATACAATTAAGTCAATAATATTTTTGTGAAAATGGTATTAAACAGCAATGTTATTACATCGGTGCATATCAATGAAAAATATTAAAAGTCAGTCATATTTGTGTTTATTTACAAGCCTTTGTTTTTTAACTAGATTTTTACTGCATTCACCATAATTTCCCTTTGCTTTATCAAGTAACGCGATTATAACGCACTTTTAACAAGGCCTTCATCATTTACTCACTACTGGCTTTCTTCTGTGGAACACAAAAGGATCATTAATGATAATATTTTTGTAAAAATTGTATTAAACACCAATGCACATTAGAGCATATCAACAAAAATTATTAAAAAGTCAGTCATATTTGTGTTAATTTTGTAAAAAACAAGCCTTTGTTAGACAGATTTTTACTGTATTCACCATAATTTCCTTGCCGATATCAAGTAACGCAATTATAACGCACTTTTAACGAGGCCTTCATCATTTACTCACTCTGTGACTTTCTTCTGTGGAACACAAAAGGATCATTAATAATATTTTTGTAAAAAAAATTATTAAACACCAATGCACCTTAGTGCATATCAATGAAAATGATTAAAAGTCAGTCATTTTGTGTTAATTTAGTAAAAAACAACCCTTTGATATTTAACTAGATTTTTACTGTGTTTTGCATCAAACGTTTGGACTTCCCACTGTTTAGTTGAAATGATGGTGCTTTTGAAATAATAAGAACAAGCTTATGAATATGCAGATACATCCCAAACATGTTTTAACCATATAAAGCCGATCGTATAATATTTTTCCTGTCGCACTCACTCTCCTCCAGTCCTTCTGTCTCTGATCGATCATTTACACTCTTTATCCAGTAAAAGTCTTTCAGTGTAACTGTACTAACGTCCTCCTTCAGCTCGAGCTTCACGAGTCTTTCTGTGTCAAATCTGAGTTAATAAAGTAAACACAAGAATAACTTTCATATTGTTAGTGATATTTCAGCTGGACTGAAGCAGCTTTACTAGATTTTTTAGAAAAATCATGAGAATCAAATATGATCATCAGGCTTTTGAGGGAGGTTTATTTGTTCATCTCTCAATCATCATTGCATTGCATTATATGTTTTAAAACCACAGAACTTTGTTGATCAAACTAAGCCTTTAAATATAATCTTACTAAGACATATTATTGGCAGATACTGATGTTTATATGTAAGTATCTGCTATACTGTTATAAATCGAATTGATTTACATTACAAGCATTTGATATAAAGATCAGCATCTGCACTATATTTGAGTCTCTGAACAAAACTGATCTGTTTATCCTCCATATTCTCACTATATCCGACGATAAGGATCAACACTAATCACATGCACAGTTTAGTTTAGTTTAATATTTAGGTTCAATGACGTTATTTCCACAGTGAAGATGCCGTTTAATCCGGCTCTCATCGGATCACGCGCCTCAGACTCTGCTGATGTTCATGAAAGCTCCGGGTCTCCAGGACCGGATCAATACCAGCTGAATGCCATCAGCAGAACCAGCGCAAGCCCGCGCCATGCATCTTACACTATCGAAAGGTTATTTTTATGCAAGTAAACAATTCATCCTCTGGTCTCCACGCGTTCTGCTCATTTACCCGCTCCGGGTCGATAGCGTATGCAAAACGGCCAGGGAAAAAAATTGAATCCTAGAGGAGTGAAGCTGACGCCCAGGTGACAAGTAATCGATGGGCTCCTCTGCGAAACTGTGACGTGCGGTCAGAGTGTTTTATAGCCGCTCATGCAAATCCAGATCCCAACAACAGCGAGCTGAACTCTTTAACCGCTCCGAGGGCGAGATAAGACACTCAGCGCCAGGAGAATATACTTTTTAGCTTCAATTAATGACGCCGGGGCCGTCTCGCTCCTGTTTTTCGGCTTAACCCGAGGATAGACGCGTTTGACGGGATGATGATGCCGAGACGCGGATGTTTCCAGCGCTGGTCGTGCCGAACCTGTTACGGCTCCGCGGGGGATTGTTCGGCTCTTATTAGATTTTCTGCGGTCCGGCTATTAGTGATAAATGTACTGCTGCATTCACTGTCAAGTTAATCAATGCTGCCAAAGTTTTGTTGACCTAACAGCAATCTATAAAGCAAAGGCGCTTCATTTTTTACCCTGCCCGAACCGTGACAACTCTGTCGGCCCGAGACTCCCTCACAGCGCCGGCGCTTCACTTCAAGGGCTCTCGGCAAATTGAAATACTGTCTTTAAAAGCGGGGCAATTGCTGTGACGCCTCGCCTGTCAAAGAAATTGTTTAAAAACCAGAGTCGCTCAAACAGATCCAGTTTGATGGTTAAAACACTGGCAAATCGATAACTTCACAGATGATAGAACGTTGTCAAGTGTTAAAAAAAGCCTCGTTTTCTTTGACAACAAACCCCTTGTTTTCAGCAGCCGTAGCGGTAAAGAGATCGAAAGATGAAATAAGAGCCCGAGCTCAAACGTATGGATCTGTCAGCCGAAACAAATGACCGCCGCACACTTTCAAACGCAATTATGGCCTTATGAAATATGAATTTGCATTGATTTTCACCCCCCC
>NC_138240.1:526241-563741 GCF_964197995.2 Scardinius erythrophthalmus | reverse complement strand
GGAGCAGAAGAGCTGGTCGGGTTCGAGACGCTGATCGTCCCGCAGCGAGAGCGAGGTCAACATCAGGTGCACCGGACACCCTAATTACAACCCAAACACATGCGGCGCAGGCGTCCTGGGGTCAGATGTCAGAGGTCAAACGTGGGAGAGGGGACAGCCAACGGCCCAGTGCATGTGAAACACCGCTCAGTTCCTCTTCAGACTGAACACACACAGACCTCAGCGCTCGTTACAGCGACGAGTGGAGGGACACGTGTATTCAGGGTGCGCAGACTAGAGCAGCACGATATAACGTTTGAGCATCGATATCGCCATGTGCATATACGCAGAACACACATGCACGTATCGGGATCTTAGTTGATCGGTTTCGGTTCTGAACGCATGTGATTCGCGGATTAAATGCAAAGTTTACCCATCATGAAAGTTCATCATTTGCATGTGTTTTTAAGTCCTGTCAGATTAAACATCAAGCGCAAGAACAAGCGCACACAGAGCCTTGGATCTGAGCATTTGTCTTGAAATGATAGCAGCCTAATATACCCACAGCTGTGTGTTAATCAAAGCAGAGAAGAGGAGGAGAAAATCACTTCTATAGCTTTAACACGGATCAGTTGCAGCAGCGCTCCCCTGAGAACCAGACCTGAGAAGTGATGTGCACCCCCGCGTACACTTATATATCTGTAGAACATTTACAGAAAGGCATTAATAACTGAAAGTTTTACAAACAAGACTGAGCTTACGTTCAATCACATCACAATATGCATACTATTCCCAACAGTGAGCAAGTTAAAGAAAGTAAAGAGAAAGAAAAGAGGAAAAAAAAGAGAGAAAGGAGAGTAGGGGAGTAGGAGGTTTTCCAATTATAAAACCAAAATCTTCCATTAAGGTGTAGAAATATGCACTGCTTTAGGGCTTTATCTCTCTCAATGTCTTTTTGAAACAAGAATTTTGAAAAATCTACATTTGTGTATGCAAGATTTCAGCAAAAGCAACACATTATTTATTACATAAGATCACTTTTTATCCTTAATTAACAAACCAAACTACACTGAAAAACAAGTGTTCTACTGTTTCTATCTCTAACTTGCATATTTGACATAAATTTAGCAAAAATAGTTTACGAGTAAAACTTTGTGTCAAAATTGATTAATTAATAATAAGAAAAACAAAATCTGAAATGTATAATATGAAAAAAAAATTAAAATAAATAGAGAATAGAAAAATTTGAAGACAAAACAGAGAATTGAGTATCTATTCTACATAAAACATTAAATCTATATATATATATATATATATATATATATGAAAATTAAAAATTTTAAAGTGCACCTTTTTACATTTAGGATTAACTTTAGGATTAACGGGAAACGAAAGGCATCTCATTACCAGTGTGTGTAACTCCTCATCATTCCCGCTCACTCCCCTCGGCTGTGTTTTTAGCACAGAAACAGGTCTTTCTCTGGTTCAACAACTTTACCTGTTTACCTCTCCTGTAAAACAGAGCTGCTAAATTACTCATCGGCCCTCTGGAGGCGGACGAGTCCAAACAAAGCAGAGTTTTTCACTCCGAGTCTAAAAATAAGCCGATGCTAAAGGTTTCCAGCGGCTCGTAGCCCCGCGGCCCTTAACCTTTCCCAAAGTTGTAGATGAAATGTCAGCTGGAGACCCTCAGGTATAAGTTAGCCGGATAACCAGACAGCAGCACCATATGAATCACTGTCATTCTAAATGTAGAATCAGCAATTCTGGACTCGTCCTATCCGGAAACGTGAAGCCCAGGAAGAGCCGCTCCAGGAGCTTCGCTATTGATTTTCCTCCCAAACAAAGAGACTTTTGCGAATACATGATACATCATAATCTTGTAATTTGTACCTTTGCGTCAAGCGGGGAAACGTAACAGCGACGTGGATCTGTGCGTAAACACGTGTGGCGGATTTAGGGACCGATTCACGGGAACGGATCAAACGTCTGGAAGAAACTTCAGGAGCTTTAATGCAATGTTTCCATAAACGTGATTGTGATTGTAAACTGTATAATGGATCTTTGTCTCATGCATGTAATTTCACTCGGATCAATACTTCATTTCTTTAAGGCAAGACACTACTACAGGTGAACAGGGTTTGATAATTCCACAGGTCATTATTCACAAGTTTTCAGAAAAGCGCTGATTAAATATGCAAATGAGGCATTATCTAATTAAATATGCAGTCATTTGCATACATTTCCAGAAGACAAATCTGAACATTGGATAAAGCAGGTTCAAAATTCTAGTTTGATTTTGTCGACACACTAATAAACACTGGGTTAAAAACAACCCAAAATGGGTTAAATATAGGACAGAACACATGTTGGGTTAATTTAACCCAGCACACTGGATTGATTCATTTTTACTACGGTACTAGCTTTTTTTTTTACTTCATACATTAATAAATGTTTACAGATTAACTTAAATCCTCTAACCTCTTTAAAATAATACTCAACACCATCACTGGTTTGCATGATAACTATTTTTATTATTTTTATCATATTTTACTGTATAGCATATTTTCTATAGTTTTGAATACATATTGCATACATTTAAGCTTGTTTAACAAATATTAGAAGTAAAAATTAAACATTTAGAAGTAATTCAAGTTTTACACAAAAACTACCCAAACATTGTGTTGTTACGCCTGACCCAGGAGCTGGGTAACACAGACACTACCAATACACTGAGTGAATAACGCACCGTCTGCAGTGTTGTGCCTGAACGCGTTCATTGAACGATAGTTCATGAACTCGTTCATATTTTGGGCGAACGTGAACTGAACGTACTGTATTACTGCCTGATGAACGTTACTGTGAACTCGTTCATTCTGGTGTCTGTGAACGGCACGCTCTCTCAGTTTAACTTCGTTCAATAGAGTGCCAGATTTCTATAAAGTCTTCCAGGCGAAAACCCGTCTAAAACACACCGTAAACCGGCCTTAATATGTAGCGGAAAAAACACCCAATCTGGCAACACCAGCCACCAGTGACGATCTCTTGTTCAATCTCGTTCATCAAAATGAACAAATCTTTTTTCGAGTCATTTCGTTCATTTAAGGGGCTTTAAATGTCATTATTAACTGGCAAATTCCCAGAATACATCCACCTACGCAATCTTGATCATATTCTGAATTAAGAAATCATTATAATACAGTCAAAAATCGTTTACAGGGAACATAAATAACTTTACCTTCCGAGTCTTTCGTTCATTTGTCACGTGACAGACGGACTTAGTGAATGGATCGTTCATGAACGACTGATGACACGTCACAAATCAAAACAAAAACCAGAAAGGAGGCGTCGTATGATCATTTAAACGGGTTTTAACAAGGTCGGTGAGGGTGGGAAAAATCTGACTCATAGCTTCAGTGTTAAAACTGATAAAATAATTGTCTGTGGTTCTATATAGGCTGTGGCAATCATTTTGAAAAATAATATCTCGCAGCAACATGGAAAAAAAAGAATTATGAACTAGTTCATTTTTGGCACTGTGAACTTAGTTAAAATTTTTGAGTATGAACTATGAACTGAACTAGTTCATTTAAAAATTTATGAACTGAACTTTGAACTAGTTCATGTAGAAAGTGAACTTTCCCAACACTGACCGTCTGATGTCATTAATGTCCAATAACGCACGGTCTGATGTCAATAATGTTCAATAACGCACCGTCTGATGTCATTAATGTTCAATAACGCACGGTCTGATGTCATTAATGTCCAATAACGCACGGTCTGATGTCATTAATGTTCAATAACGCACGGTCTGATGTCATTTATGTTCAATAACGCACGGTCTGATGTCATTTATGTTCAATAACGCACCATCTGATGTCATTAATGTTCAATAACGCACGGTCTGATGTCATAAATGTTCAATAACGCACGGTCTGATGTCATTAATGTTCAATAACGCACGGTCTGATGTCATTAATGTTCAATAACGCACCATCTGATGTCATTAATGTTCAATAACGCACGGTCTGATGTCATTAATGTTCAATAACGCACCATCTGATGTCATTAATGTTCAATAACGCACGGTCTGATGTCATAAATGTTCAATAACGCACGGTCTGATGTCATTTATGTTCAATAACGCACGGTCTGATGTCTTTAATGTCCAATAACGCACGGTCTGATGTCATTAATGTTCAATAACGCACGGTCTGATGTCATTAATGTTCAATAACGCACGGTCTGATGTCATTAATGTTCAATAACGCACGGTCTGATGTCATTAATGTCCAATAACGCACGGTCTGATGTCATTAATGTTCAATAACGCACCGTCTGATGTCATTTATGTTCAATAACGCACGGTCTGATGTCATAAATGTTCAATAACGCACGGTCTGATGTCATTAATGTCCAATAACGCACGGTCTGATGTCATAAATGTTCAATAACGCACGGTCTGATGTCATTAATGTCCAATAACGCACGGTCTGATGTCATTTATGTTCAATAACGCACGGTCTGATGTCATTTATGTTCAATAACGCACCGTCTGATGTCATTAATGTTCAATAACGCACGGTCTGATGTCATTTATGTTCAATAACGCACGGTCTGATGTCATTAATGTCCAATAACGCACGGTCTGATGTCATTAATGTTCAATAACGCACGGTCTGATGTCATTTATGTTCAATAACGCACGGTCTGATGTCATTTATGTTCAATAACGCACCGTCTGATGTCATTAATGTTCAATAACGCACGGTCTGATGTCATTAATGTTCAATAACGCACCATCTGATGTCATTAATGTTCAATAACGCACGGTCTGATGTCATAAATGTTCAATAACGCACGGTCTGATGTCATTTATGTTCAAAAACGCACGGTCTGATGTCTTTAATGTCCAATAACGCACGGTCTGATGTCATTAATGTTCAATAACGCACGGTCTGATGTCATTAATGTTCAATAACGCACGGTCTGATGTCATTAATGTTCAATAACGCACGGTCTGATGTCATTAATGTCCAATAACGCACGGTCTGATGTCATTAATGTTCAATAACGCACCGTCTGATGTCATTTATGTTCAATAACGCACGGTCTGATGTCATTTATGTTCAATAACGCACGGTCTGATGTCATTAATGTTCAATAACGCACGGTCTGATGTCATAAATGTTCAATAACGCACGGTCTGATGTCATTAATGTCCAATAACGCACGGTCTGATGTCATAAATGTTCAATAACGCGCGGTCTGATGTCATTAATGTCCAATAACGCACGGTCTGATGTCATTTATGTTCAATAACGCACGGTCTGATGTCATTTATGTTCAATAACGCACCGTCTGATGTCATTAATGTTCAATAACGCACGGTCTGATGTCATTTATGTTCAATAACGCACGGTCTGATGTCATTAATGTCCAATAACGCACGGTCTGATGTCATTAATGTTCAATAACACACGGTCTGATGTCATTTATGTTCAATAACGCACGGTCTGATGTCATTTATGTTCAATAACGCACCGTCTGATGTCATTAATGTTCAATAACGCACGGTCTGATGTCATTTATGTTCAATAACGCACGGTCTGATGTCTTTAATGTCCAATAACGCACGGTCTGATGTCATTAATGTTCAATAACGCACGGTCTGATGTCATTAATGTTCAATAACGCACGGTCTGATGTCATTAATGTTCAATAACGCACGGTCTGATGTCATAAATGTTCAATAACGCACGGTCTGATGTCATTAATGTTCAATAACGCACGGTCTGATGTCATAAATGTTCAATAACGCACGGTCTGATGTCATTAATGTCCAATAACGCACGGTCTGATGTCATTAATGTTCAATAACGCACGGTCTGATGTCATTAATGTCCAATAATGCACCGTCTGATGTCATTTGTTCAATAACGCACGGTCTGATGTCATTAATATCCAATAACGCAAGGTCTGATGTCATTAATGTTCAATAACGCACGGTCTGATGTCATAAATGTTCAATAACGCACCGTCTGATGTCATTAATGTTCAATAATGCACGGTCTGATGTCATTAATGTCCAATAACGCACGGTCTGATGTCATTAATGTTCAATAATGCACCGTCTGATGTCATTAATGTTCAATAACGCACAGTCTGATGTCATAAATGTTCAATAACGCACCGTCTGATATCATTAATGTTCAATAACGCACCGTCTGATATCATTAATGTTCAATAACGCACGGTCTGATGTCATTAATGTTCAATAACGCACGGTCTGTTGTCATTAATGTTCAATAACGCACCGTCTGATATCATTAATGTTCAATAACGCACGGTCTGATATCATTAATGTTCAATAACGCACGGTCTGATGTCATTAATGTTCAATAACGCACCGTCTGATATCATTAATGTTCAATAAGGCACCGTCTGATATCATTAATGTTCAATAACGCACCGTCTGATATCATTAATGTTCAATAACGCACGGTCTGATGTCATTAATGTTCAATAACGCACGGTCTGATGTCATTAATGTCCAATAACGCACCGTCTGATATCATTAATGTTCAATAACGCACGGTCTGATATCATTAATGTTCAATAACGCACGGTCTGATGTCATTAATGTTCAATAACGCACCGTCTGATATCATTAATGTTCAATAAGGCACCGTCTGATATCATTAATGTTCAATAACGCACCATCTGATATCATTAATGTTCAATAACGCACCGTCTGATGTCATTAATGTTCAATAACGCACCGTCTGATGTCATTAATGTTCAATAACGCACCGTCTGATGTCATTAATGTTCAATAACGCACCGTCTGATGTCAGACAGTCATGTGACACAGCCACGAGTGGCGTCTGGTTTCTCTCTTTTCTCCCAGAATCCCCGGCGCTTGTGCCACGCTGCATCACACCCAGTTTGCCTCCCTGTTCCCGGACAGTCTGAAACACTTTTCCTGATCTCGTTCATCTTGATGGATTGTCAATATATGGATCGTCCTGCTCTCTAATTCAGTGAAAAAATCTAGTTTTCCATTAGTCTCTGCCGTTCTAATTTTCACTGCTGCTTTGCCACGTGTAATTATTAAAGGCAGATTCAAGAAAGCAATTACTGAACTCGGGTTTGTATCTTTGAAATCTTAATAAGCTGAAGAAGTTGTGCTGGGAGAGCAGATATTCGGCTCTCGGCTGTGGGATTCTGGGGGATTCTCTTTGAGACTCGCGCTGTTAAACAACACAAATCAAAGCGGATGAATAAAACTAAATATAATAATGCTTTCCTTGCTTCACAATGTGAAGAACTACTTTAAATTATGACTCTCCCCAGCGATAATCATCAATATCTGTTTAGCGTGTGCAAGCTCTTTTCTGTCATTGAGGATGTCAATAAAGGAGTTTACAGAACAGGTCAAAGGTTAACAAAAGCATCATAGTCCTTACAATATAATGCTTTGTAATATTATCAAATAATTTGTGTTTAATAAAAACAATGTGAACAAAACAATGTGAACATTAATGCTGCTCTATTATTATTTTTAAACTTATTATTAATTTTATTATAAACCTGATTAGTCATATTAACTCATAACAATTTTTTCTATTGTGTGTATATTGTCTTTTTGTATAATGCTCTTAATTGTATTTTATAGAGGTGTTTACAAGTTATAGATTTATGATTGTTGTAGTGTATTGTTGTAATGTTTAACCTTTTTACTTTTTTCTAGTTTAGAGCCTAATAACATCTGGCAAAGGGACTACCAATGAAAACTAGCCTTCCGGCTAATTTGGGTACATTTACATTTATGAATGTTAATTAATGTACATTGTCCCTTTTCTAAATAAATAAATAAATAAATAAATAAATAAATAAATAAATAAATAAATAAAAACACAACCTGTAATCCAATGTCATGAAAGACAAAAAGAAAAAGTTAAAATCCAGCTTTTAATGTAGTTTATGTGTCTATGTGGTGTTTTTAATCTGCTTTAAGACAAACCATGTGTAAATTCATAAGTCGACAGCATTGCTGAGTATTTCCTCCTTAAAACTGCAGTGAACCAAAGACAGTCTCAAAAACACGCTTTGAAATCGCTGGTGTTTCTGACGTCACAAACTACCTTGTAACCAATCAGATCAACGTGTGATCGTCAACCAGTGGATCTCTGAGCTGAGTGAGTGAGTGGAGGCGGGGCTCATTTGCATATTCATAGAACCGCACATACTAAATGAGGCAAGGCTGTCGAGTTACATTCAAGATATTTTAAGGCATGAAGAAAGGCATGTGTTTTGGTGATCAAAGATGAGTTTTAAGAGATATAATTATTGACTAAAATGAGACTAAAAAATTCATGAATTAATAATATAGAATTCATAGACAATTGGAAAAGTTTTTGGGGCAAACCTGACCTGTTGAAAAGAGATGGTATTCATCCCTCCTGGGATGGTGCTGCTCTTCTCTCTAGTAATATGGCTCATAGTCTTAGAGCTCAAACATGACAATCTGGGGCTCAGGTCAGGAAGCAGACAGACTGGCTAAACCGACCGTCTGCTAGCGGCCTCGCGTCACCAAGGTCAGATAAATCCTATCACATAGAGCCTCTTTCACCTAGCTATCATCATATAGAGACTGTGTCTGTTCCCCGAATTTGGAAATCCAAAAAACGTTTAAACCCAACTAAGGTTAAAAATTTAATTGATGTTCAACAAATAAAAAACAGCTATAATACAGATGAGCAAATGCTAAAGCTTGGGTTGCTGAATATTCGATTGCTTACTTCAAAAGCACTCGTTGTTAACGATATGATTTCAGATAATAACCTAGATGTGCTGTGTTTGACAGAAACCTGGCTAAAACCAAACGATTACATTACTTTAAATGAATCAACCCCGCAAGATTACTGTTATAAACATGAGCCTCGTCTGAAACGCAAAGGGGGTGGTGTTGCTGTAATTTATAGTAATAGTTTCAAAACCACTAAGAAATCAAGTTTTAAATATAATTCTTTTGAAGCATTGGTGCTTAATGTAAAAATATATAGTGTAAACGATAAATCACGTTTGAGATTTGTGCTGGCTACTGTATACAGGCCACCAGGGCACCATACAGACTTTATCAAAGAATTTGCGGACTTTCTATCAGAATTAATATTTACTGCAGATAAAGTACTAATTGTTGGTGATTTTAATATACACATCGATAATGAAAAAGATGCATTGGGTTTGGCATTTAAAGACATTGTAAATTCAATTGGAGTTAGACAACACGTGTCAGGACCTACTCATCGTCGTAATCATACTCTAGATCTAATATTATCACACGGAATAGATGTGGATGCCGTTGAAATTCTGCAGCAGAGCGATGACATCTCAGATCATTATCTAGTCTCGTGTAATTTGCATTTAGCCAAGGCTGCAAAGCCGACTCCGTGTTTCAAATATGTGAGACCTATCACTTCTGCTACTAAAGATTGCTTTATTAATAATCTTCCTAATCAGTTTCATCATCTCAGCATCTCAGATAGCTTAGAAGAACTAGATATTACAACAGAAACGTTTAACTCTCTCTTTTCCAGCACTTTAGACACAGTTGCTCCGTTGCGCTTAAAGAAGATTAAAGAAAATAGTCCGACGCCGTGGTACAACGAGCACACTCGGGCCTTAAGAGAGCAGCCAGAGGAATGGAGCGCAACTGGAAGAAAACAAAACTAGAGGTATTTCGCATTTCATGGAAGGAGAGCTCAATTACTTACAGAGAGGCTTTAAAAGCTGCTAGATCTGCTTATTTTTCAACCCTATTAGAAGAAAATAAACATAATCCTAGGTATTTATTTGAAACGGTGGCTAAACTAACGAAAAATAAAGCTTCAAGCACCGAAGTTTCCAAGCAACACAGCAGTAATGACTTTATGAACTTCTTCACTTATAAGATTGATAATATCAGGGACAAAATTATAACTATGCAACCGTCTACTACAGTATCGCATCAGGCAGTGCATTGTAGTCTCCCTGAGGAAAAATTTGATTCATTCGTTGCTATAGGAGAGGAAGAATTTACTAAACTCATTAAATCATCTAAATCTACAACATGTATGTTAGACCCTATACCGACTAAGCTACTGAAAGAAATACTTCCAGAGGTCATAGATCCTCTTCTTAATATCATTAATTCATCTTTGTCTCTAGGATACGTACCAAAAAACTTTAAGCTGGCTTTGATTAAACCGCTTGTTAAAAAAACGCAACTTGATCCTTCAGAATTAGTCAATTACAGGCCGATCTCGAGTCTACCTTTTCTGTCAAAGATATTAGAAAAGGCAGTATCCTCACAACTGTGTTCCTTTCTTGAAAGAAATGATATCTGCGAGGATTTCCAGTCCGGATTTAGACCGTACCATAGTACCGAAACAGCTCTCGTTAGAGTCACAAATGATTTGCTCTTATCATCCGATCGTGGTTGTATCTCTCTATTAGTGTTACTCGATCTTAGTGCTGCATTTGACACCATCGACCACAACGTTCTTTTAAATAGATTAGAACATTATGTTGGCATTAGTGGAAATGCACTAGCATGGTTTAAATCACACTTTTCTGACCGTTATCAGTTTGTAGCAGTAAATGATGAGATGTCTCATCGATCACAAGTTCAGTATGGCGTACCACAAGGCTCAGTACTAGGACCGCTGCTGTTCACTCTGTACATGCTACCCTTAGGAGATATCATTAGGAAACATGGCATTAGCTTTCACTGTTATGCCGATGATACTCAGCTCTATATTTCTTCAAAACCTAACGAAACTTATCAATTCACAAAATTAACGGAATGCATAGCGGTTATAAAAAATTGGATGACTTGTAATTTCCTACTTCTAAATTCTGAAAAAACAGAGTTTCTAATTATTGGACAAAAAACTTCCTCACGTAATAACCTAGAATACTGTCTAACACTCAATGGCTGCTCTGTTAAGTCTTCGTCGTCGGTTAGGAACCTGGGTGTGCTCTTTGATACCAATCTTTCATTTGAAAGTCACGTGTCTAGTATCTGTAAAACTGCATTTTTCCATCTTAAAAATATATCTAAATTACGTCATATGCTCTCATTGACAAATGCGGAACAATTAGTTCATGCGTTCATGACCTCAAGGCTAGATTATTGTAATGCTCTACTGGGTGGTTGCCCTGCACGCTTAATAAACAAACTACAGCTGGTCCAAAACGCAGCAGCTCGAGTTCTTACCAGAACCAGGAAGTATGACCATATTAGCCCGGTTCTGTCAAAACTGCATTGGCTCCCTATTAAACATCGCATAAATTTTAAAATATTGCTGATTACTTACAAAGCACTAAATGGTTTAGCTCCGCAGTGCTTGAGCGAGCTCTTAACGCATTATAGTCCGTCACGTCTATTACGATCTCAAAATTCCGGCCAGTTGATTATACCTAGAATATCAAAATCCACTGCTGGCGGTAGATCCTTTTCCTATTTAGCACCAAAACTCTGGAACAGTCTTCCTACCATTGTCCGGGAAGCAGACACACTCTGTCAGTTCAAAGCCAGATCACAGACACATCTCTTTGACCTAGCTTTCACATAATACATTATAGACTTCTATAATTTAATGTTATGCTGCATAGATTAGGTCAGCCGGAACCGGGAACACTTCCCAAAAATCCTGATGTACTCGTTACATCATGAGAAGAATGGCATCTACGCTAATTTTAGTGTCTGTGTTTATCCCAAGGTTTTTCCTGCAGCCTGCCGGATCCAGGCCGTATCCAGATCTGACGAAGGACCTTCGCCTGGACCGATGACAACGCAGTGCTGAAGTGCCAACTAGTCTCTCCCTGTGGAGGATCCCACTACCACTCTACAGATAAGGCGTTGTCGGGAAAATTCGTCTTGCGGTCCTACCCCAAAGCAACAAATAAAATAAAATTCCTTATCAAAATTTATAAGGAAAGACAAGTATTTTGTTTAGGCTTGGCTTGTAGGGAATTCCAAACCTGCGTATATTCTAACGCACATAACTATAGAACCCATTCTAAATGCGCATGTGAACGCCATCAGCGTTTCTCACAGGTTCGCGTTTAAAGTCTGTGTAGAGAGAATGGTGTCGTCTTAGCGGCCCCTAATTTAATAACAAATGATCATTGCGACGGAACCAAATCAATTAAAACTAACTTTAGATGGAAATAATTTAACTCTGCTGTAAAGCCGAAACAATCTCTGTTACCTTAAATTATACGCTTATCTCTGTAAAGCTGCTTTGAAACAATCTACATTGTTAAAAGCCCTATATAAATGACGATGACTTGACTTGACTTGACATGAAATTAAAGTTGGAAAAGAGTCATTTTCGGTTTTTGAATTGATATTTCGGGCATTATGTAGAATAAACAGAAAAGGTTCAGTGGATGATGCACTTAAATAACCAAAAAGAAGAAGTCTCTGGAATGTTGCAGCTTTAATTACACAGCCAAAGTAGTTATTACATAATGGATGACAAAATCGCCTTTTAAACCTCACACTAGCTGGTCCTACATAGTGCGTGAAGCGTCATTTTGGACCCAGCTTGAGTTTGTGAGCAGGGAAAATGTTAAAATATGTAATTTGGGTGATCAAAGATGAGTTTTAAGAGATATAATCATTGACTAAAGGGGGACTTTAATATTAGAGGCAAATAGAATAGTATCAGTATACATATATGGGATAAAACTTAATTATATCCGCTTAGATGCTCATGCTGAAACGATAAAATCTGAATTTTAAAAGCCTCATCCGAACGCCAGTGGAATAACAGCATCGAACCATCATCTGTTTTATTGCTGACGGGTTTTTTCTCAGTTCGTAACGTAGCAAAGGGAAACTGTCAGGCTAGTTTCTGACACGCATTTACATTCTCCAATGACAAGTGACACCAGCAAAAGGCCACAGAAAACTGCTTATTGATCAGCGTAAAACTATTCAGGAGCAGATGAGGTTATAGCTAAACGAGGTTATAACTCCATTACATCGCGCCGCTGTGTTTCTGCGGCGCTAAAGACCTGCTGATTGGCTGGTAAAGATGTTGATGGGTCTCATCGTGGCTATTAACTTCTCACTGCGGTCATTCATAATCTCTTGCATACTAAACGCCCGGCGTGTCACGACGCATTTACAGGGTGAGGGATTGGAAAACGGCCAGCTAATGAAATGGGAAGAACTCACGGCCAAAGTCATTTGACACTGCCAGCGTTTCGCCGTCTCACAATTAAATGAATTCCCACTGCATTCTGACCTTTAGCACAACACAACAAAAGAAACCGCCAGGAATCTCTCATCAGCTGTTGAATCAAAGCAAAAGCGCCTCACATGTCCATAAATTAAAGTCCGGATCAAACGACTGAAAAGAGCAAACAGACTCTCTCAGGAAAAGCAGCAGAACTTCCTTTAGTAGCATTCATTGGGATTGACGGGAAGAAAACATATGAAATGCTTCCCAGTTAAATAAAAAATATATTCGAAAAACAACATTATTTTCTCAACATTCTAAACATCCAGTTTTTTTTAAAGATTAAAGAACGTTAAGGAAACATTACATTGTATCATTCTTCAAACATTATGAACGTTACTTGTAATGTTCTCTGAACGTTCTGAAACAAGTTGCAACATATAAAAAACGTTAGATGAACGTCCAACTAAAACGTTCAATGAACAATGTATAAATTATGAAAAGATATGAAATGCTTCCCAGTTAAATAAAAAATATATTTTGAATATATGTTTATATATTCAATATATTTTTTGAAAACACTTCCCATTAAGTTATGAAAGCGTTATCTTCTCAACATTCAAAACATCCAGTTTGTTTTAAACATTTGAGAATGTTGAGGAAACATTACATTGTATCATTCTTCAAACATTATGAACGTTACATTGAATGTTCTCTGAAACAAGTTGCAACATATAAAAACGTTCAATGAACGTCCAACTAAAACGTTTAATGAATGATGTATAAATTATGAAAAGATATGAAATGGATTGACGGGAAGAAAATATATGAAATACTTCCCAGTTAAATAAAATATATATTCGAAAAACAACATTATTTTCTCAACATTCTAAACGTCCAGTTTGTTTTAAACATTTAAAAACGTTAAGGAAACATTACATTGTATCATTCTTCAAACATTATGGAAATGTTACTTTTGAATGTTCTCTGAAACAAGTAGCAACATTTAAAAGACGTTAGACGACCGTCCAACTGAAACGTTTCAGAAAATCGTTCCATTAATGACGTTTTTGTGCTGATGTTTTGAGAACATTATTAAAGACCAGAAAACTTTGAACAAACGTTTTATTAACGTCACTGGGCGAACGTTTATGTTTATGTTCGCTGGGTCCTGTTTTTCTGGAAGCTACACTATAATGCGGATGCCATAAACATCATGTGACAGCGGCTGTCAGAGTTCATTAAACGCTCGTCACATATGATAATGCAGTGCGGCGAGTCAGCAGCCTTGTGTGTGGCTGGAGATTCATTGATGAATGTCACATCGCCGATAGATTTATGTATGCAAATGAGCGGTCAATACTTCCACCGGCGCCTAAATGTACTGTAACGCTCGTTGTCCAAGAGATCGTTCTCAGTCAAATAAAATCAAGGGACACGAGCAGGACCAGACTCGGATTAACTACACTTTCTTTTCCCCTTCTTCCCTTCGCTCCAGTAAAGCTCGTCTGATGTCTTAAGGCAGTTTTCCATGAGCGTTTATGAGCGTCCCGTGATCATATTCCCTGAGTTTGCTTAAAGGGCCCCGCGGGACTTCACAAATTCAAAGCAAAGGTTGCAGTTTGAGTTTAATCATTAGGCCTCAGACAGAAAGTCAATTAGTGGAGATCAATATTTTTCAGAAACATTGAAATCAGGCGAGGGCACGACTGCCTCTATTAAAGAGCGCTAATGCATGCAAATACGCAATTAACAGAGCGGAGTGTGTGTTCACAAACACAGAACACAAGGAGCCAGTCCACTGCCGATTCACTTCTGAACTAAACTGATCTAATGTCTTCCGTAGAGACGCTTTACAGCCGGATCTGAGTTAGTCTCATATTTGATGAAGTTTGCATCATTGATTCTGCTTTGAAACAATCTCTACTGTATAAAGCGCTGCAGGAATAAAGCTGACTTGACTTGATTATACCAAGGAATAAAAGATTAAAAAGGTCATTTATTTATTTTTAAATCACAATCCTGACTTTTTCTCTCGAAATAGCACGTTTATTTCTTGGAATTCAGACTTTATAACTCAAAATTCAGAGTTATATCTCTCAATTCTGAGAAAAAAAGTCAGAATTGCAAGAAATAAATTCAGAATTGCGAGTTGTAAACTCTGAATTTACGGGAAAGTCAGAATTGTGAGTTAGAAAGTCAGAATTGCAAGAAATAAAGTCCGAGTTATAAACTTAATTACAAGAAATAAAGTCGTAATTACCTTTTTTGTTTTTTTATTCTGTGTTCGTAACAAGCTTCCACATTCTCCTGAGCCGTCGAGTGTAGTTTGCTCAGTGTGTGTGTGTGTGTGTGTGTGTGTGTGTGTGTTTCAGATGTGAGCACCTGTTTAACCGCAACCCTTATATTCAACACACCCTGAACAGAGTTTAATAGTCACCCGTGTTTATCCGCACTGAATGCCACACACTCCACATCTGATACACTGCAGCTTCATCTGCTCTGACCCTCACGAGAGAGAAACACACACACACATACACACACAACGGTCCGGCCGCACACATCATTCCTCCTGCCGCTGAAAATGAGCAGGCATTGGATTATAAAGAACCATCACAAACAGATAAGAGAAATGAATTAGCACCGGCCTTATCGCGCCGCTTGCCAACGCGATGGTGAACTTCAAATTTGCCAAATCAGGAATCGCGCGTGTGGAGCCGTTCCTCAAACGACCGCGCCGGCACTCCTCCTGGAAAACATGAAGTGGGGAAAAAGCCACAGTAATTTTAGTTTTAAAACTGATCTAGTGCTATGCAACTATTAATCCCATCCAAAATGAAAGTTTGTGTTTACATAATATATGTGTGTGTGTACTGTATTATTTAATGTATTATGTAATTATTTTGTATATATAAATATACACACACATGCATGTATATTTTTGAGAAATATTTGCATGTATATACTGTATATTTATATATAAATTATATTATATATATATAAATTTAAAAAAAAATCTGAAATATATACATGCATGTGTGTGTGTTTATATATACAAAATAATTATACACAGTGACAGTACACATTATGTAAACACAAACTTTTATTTTGGATGCGATTAATCGTTGCTCAGCACTACTGATCGCAGTCACAGTTAATTAATATAAAATCATGGAATTGGAGAGATAAAAGTGTGTGATATATCTGTGCCTAAATAAATACAGAGAGGAAATATAAAAAGGATCATATATTTCATTTGCAGTTATTAAAGCACTGAGAGACATTCATCCCATGTTTCACCCAGAGAACTGAGACTCACATTTGCAAGATGATATTGTTTGCAGTCTGGCGTTCATGACAAACTGGTGTAATTTCATCGGTGTCGCAGCATGGCCTGATATTTGTTCCTTTCGGCTCCCAGATTTGAATCGCAGGGTCCCGAGGCCCTTCTCCTGACAGCACACAAATAATTACCGGCCGCTCTCTTCATTGGCTCTTATATTGCTCCTCTTATCTGAAGGCCTGCGGTGCGCTTGATCAAGTAAGGTCACCGTATTCTGACCATAACATAACATAACACTGCTATTTGGAGATACGATAAATAAAAGCCAGACAACGTTTTATCAGTTGTGTTTATATATGTGTGTGTGTGTGTGTGTGTGTTTTTGCTACAAGTGTGCCTGAATTTCGAGATTCTCCTCCAATGCAGATGATTTAAGGGCCATTTAATATGAATTTAAATACGATTTAAATGTTGAGTTCATCCTCTGACCTGCAGGGGGCGTGTTAGCGAGTGTAGTTTGATTATCATATTAAAAGGGTGTCTTTAATACCACAGTTTACATGTGTGTGTCAATTATTTGCGTTTTATTTATAGAAATTTACTTCCCTCACAAAATGTTCATCAGTAGGCCTATGTTATCATTGACAAAACACTAAGTTTTATCAACAATAATCAATAATCAAATGCAACACCTTCCCAGCGAACATGGAACGTTCTGTTAAGGTTTTCTTAAACGTTCGTCCAGTAACATTAATAGAACGTTCGTTCAACGTTATCTGGTCTTTAATAGTGTTCTCAAAACGTTAGCATGCATACATCGTCCATAGAGCGTTTTTTATTAAACGTTTTAGTTGGACGTTCGTCTAAAGTTTATTTAAATGTATCTACTTGTTTCAGAACGTTCAGAGAACATTCAAAAGTGACGTTCCCAAAATGTTTTGATGAATCTGAAAATGGAACGTTCCCTTAACGTTCACATGACCAAGAAAAAAACATTTTTAAAACATTTTTTTTTTAACTGAACGTTCTGTGAACATTCAGAAATTGATAATTAATATAATAACAGGGTGTCTTTAATACCACAGTTTACATGTGTGTGTCAATTAATTGCTATTAATTTATAGAAATGTACCCCACTAAACAAAATGGTCATCAAAGCACGACGTTTTATCAACAATAATCATCAAGTGCAACACCCTCCTAGCGAACAGGGAACGTCCTGGCAAGGTTCTCTCAATCGTTTTTTAAATGTTACTAATTGTTTTAGAACGTTCCGAGAACATTCAAACGTAACGTTCTATAATGTTTGAAGAATCAGAAAATGGAATGTTCCCTTAACGTTCACATGACCAAGACATAAAAAAAATTAACTGAACGTTCTGAGAACATTCATAAAGAACGTTTTCATAACTTAATGGGAACGTTAGCAAAATTCTTAGAATGTATTTTTGTCAGTGTTATAGACACTACAAAGAGTCTTAAAAATACTAACAAACGTCTGACAGTCTCGTTCTCAATCCGAATCAGCGCGAATTGGCCTTTGTTATTAGCATTAAATATTAAATGAACAGTTTACAACAACACATCTCAAGCAGTTTGGCTAACTGTCCCAAAATCTGCACAAGTCAAGACTTCAATAATTCAGTAAACATTCGAGTTACATTCGAGTCTACTTTTTTTAAAAGCAACAGTTCATTGAAAAATTACAATTCTGTCATCATTTACTCACCCTCGCCTCGTTCAAACCCTGTCCTTGTAAGGACAAAATACAGCAAGACATTTCTCAAAATATCTTCTTTTGTTTTCCACAGAAGAAAGTCAGTGAGTCACCAACAGAACCGCTGAAAACCTTCCCGCCGTTGCCCGCAATATAAGAAAAAGAAATCATGCTTTGGTTAATCAAAATTATGAAATAAAAACTCAATTATGACATATTATATGCACATAAAGATGTTCAGGTGTTTATTCAGGTTTGAAGGAACGATTTAAAAAAATTATAACTTAAGTCATAATTTCAATTTTATATTTTAATTTAGTATGTCATAATTTCGACTTCTGTCATAATTGTGACTTTTAAAGTCATAATTTTTATTTAGTAGGTATATTATCCTCATTCAGACTTATGTCATAATTATTTATGATTTACAAAACCATGATTTTTTTTTTCTTATGTGGCAGAAAATGGGCTGCCTTTAATGTGCATATTTAATCTGGAGCTCCTGAAATGAAAATCCTCTCACTTCTCCTCCTTATATGGTCATGATGCGCTGCATTTCCGGCTGTATGCAAATGACCCCGTTAAAGGTGTTTGTTTATCATGATTTGAAAGGACAAAACTAAAATGTAACCATAAAAATGACAATGCATTATAATTATCAATTGAAATCTTTTAATAAATTTGATCACCTCAGAGTAACTGAATGATTCACACACAACAAAGATAAACAAATCAATTTCGAACAACCCTTAATGATCCTTAAAATAGGATTACTTTTCTTTATGCAAAATGTTTTTTGCTCCCATATTTTGGTGGAAATCATCCACAGACAGACAGAATTGTGGGATATAAACCCGCAATTATGAGAAAACGCCTGAATTGTGGGATATGAACTCGCAATTGCGAGAAAACGGCTGAATTGTGGGATATGAACTCGCAATTGCGAGAAAACAGCTGAATTGTGGGATATGAACTCTCAATTGCGAGAAAACAGCTGAATTGTGGGATATGAACTCGCAATTGCGAGAAAACGGCTGAATTGTGGGATATGAACTCTCAATTGCGAGAAAACGGTTGAATTGTGGGATATGAACTCTCAATTGCGAGAAAACGGCTGAATTGTGGGATATGAACTCTCAATTGCGAGAAAACGGCTGAATTGTGGGATATGAACTCGCAATTGCGAGAAAACGGCTGAATTGTGGGATATGAACTCGCAATTGCGAGAAAACGGCTGAATTGTGGGATATGAACTCGCAATTGCGAGAAAACGGCTGAATTGTGGGATATGAACTCTCAATTGCGAGAAAACGGCTGAATTGTGGGATATGAACTCTCAATTGCGAGAAAACGGCTGAATTGTGGGATATGAACTCTCAATTGCGAGAAAACGGCTGAATTGTGGGATATGAACTCGCAATTGCGAGAAAACAGCTGAATTGTGGGATATGAACTCTCAATTGCGAGAAAACGGCTGAATTGTGGGATATGAACTCGCAATTGCGAGAAAACGGCTTAATTGTGGGATATGAACTCGCAATTGCGAGAAAACAGCTGAATTGTGGGATATGAACTCGCAATTGCGAGAAAACGGCTGAATTGTAGGATATAAACTTGCAATTGCGAGAAAACGCCTAAAATGTAGGATATAAACCGGCAAATGTAGAATATATATTTACCTTTGTGTCTCCTGTCAGTATTACATAAACATGTGAAATTGGTGGGTAAATATGCTTAAGGTCCAAGAATACCATATCAATGTGCAACAACCCTTAATGATCCTAAAAATAGGATTAATTTTCTTTATGCAAAAGTTTTTTTGCTCCCATATTTTGGTGGGAATCGCCCAGAGACAGACACTCACCTCCACTATCAGAAACACCTGCAGGAAAAGCATCAGACGTTCAGAAGAGTAATGGATCTGCCCTACAGACGCACACACACAGCCTTCATAATCATCTTCCTCAAAGATGCAGCTTATAATGCGACGGCGCCATGACAGCTTGCCAATATGACGGGCGCTGAGGTTTTTGACGTATATGCAGAGCGCTGAGATGCTCAGCGGGCCTGTCAAGAACACGGTTTCTTTTATTTCTCTGTTTAAGTGAGTTTAAGCATCGATGTGACATCCTGAAGACACTTCACAAGATCGACTGCTGCTTCTGCTCCGTCTGAAAAAGTCAAAGCTAAATGAACATTTCTTAAGAAACAAGCTCTTCTCTTTCTGAAAAAGGCCAAGAAATACATGTTTAGTTGGAGCCAATCAGGAGTGATATGGAAGCTTATTTCCGCCACAGAATAGAAAAGTTAAACTTTTATTTCTCGCAAATGCAAGAGAAAACTCTGAATTGCAAGATATAAACTTGCAATTGCGAGAAAACACTTGAATTGTGGCATATAAACTCACAATTGCGAGAAAACTTTAGAATTGTGGGATATAAACTCACAATTGCGAGAAAACTTCAAAATTGTGGGATATAAACTCGCAATTGAAAGAAAACGTCTGAATTGTGGGATATAAACTTGCAATTGAAAGAAAACGTCCGAATTGTGGGATATAAACTCTCAATTGCGAGAAAACTTCGGAACTGTTGGAAATATACACTTGCAATTGCGAGAAAACATCAGAATTGTGGGATATAAACTTTGCAATTGAAAGAAAACGTCTGAATTGTGGGATATAAACTCGCAATTGCGAGAAAACACCCGAATTGTGGGATATAAACTCACAATTGCGAGAAAACACCTGATTCGTGGGATATAAACTCTTAATTGCGAGAAAACGTCTGAATTGTGGGATATAAACTCGCAATTGCGAGAAAACACCCGAATTGTGGGATATAAACTCACAATTGCGAGAAAACATCAGAATTGTGGGATATAAACTCGCAATTGCGAGAAAACACCTGAATTGTGGGATATAAACTCTCAATTGCGAGAAAACGCCCGAATTGTGGGATATAAACTCACAATTGCGAGAAAACACCTGAATTGTGGGATATAAACTCTCAATTGCGAGAAAACGCCCGAATTGTGGGATATAAACTCACAATTGCCAGAAAACACCTGAATTGTGGGATATAAACTCACAATTGCGAGAAAACACCTGAATTGTGGGATATAAACTCACAATTGCGAGAAAACGCCCGAATTGTGGGATATAAACTCACAATTGCGAGAAAACACCTGAATTGTGGGATATAAACTTGCAAATTGAAAGAAAACGTCTGAATTGTGGGATATAAACTCACAATTGAGAGAAAACGTCCGAATTGTGGGATATAAACTCACAATTGAGAGAAAACGTCCGAATTGTGGGATATAAACTCTCAATTGCGAGAAAACTTCGGAACTGTTGGAAATATACATTTGCAATTGCGAGAAAACATCAGAATTGTGGGATATAAACTTGCAATTGAAAGAAAACGTCTGAATTGTGGGATATAAACTCGCAATTGCGAGAAAACACCCGAATTGTGGGATATAAACTCTCAATTGCGAGAAAACTTCGGAACTGTTGGAAATATACACTTGCAATTGCGAGAAAACATCAGAATTGTGGGATATAAACTTGCAATTGAAAGAAAACGTCTGAATTGTGGGATATAAACTCGCAATTGCGAGAAAACACCCGAATTGTGGGATATAAACTCACAATTGCGAGAAAACACCTGAATTGTGGGATATAAACTCACAATTGCGAGAAAACACCTGAATTGTGGGATATAAACTCTCAATTGCAAGAAAACGCCTGAATTGTGGGATATAAACTTGCAATTGCGAGAAAACGCCCGAATTGTGGGATATAAACTCGCAATTGCGAGAAAACGCCCGAATTGTGGGATATAAACTCACAATTGCGAGAAAACACCTGAATTATGGGATATAAACTCTCAATTGCGAGAAAACGCCCGAATTGTGGGATATAAACTCACAATTGCGAGAAAACACCTGAATTGTGGGATATAAACTCACAATTGCGAGAAAACACCTGAATTGTGGGATATAAACTCACAATTGCGAGAAAACGCCCGAATTGTGGGATATAAACTCGCAATTGCGAGAAAACGCCCGAATTGTGGGATATAAACTCGCAATTGCGAGAAAACACCTGATTTGTGGGATATAAACTTGCAATTGAAAGAAAACGTCTGAATTGTGGGATATAAACTTGCAATTGAAAGAAAACGGCTGAATTGTGGGATATAAACTCGCAATTGCGAGAAAACGCCCGAATTGTGGGATATAAACTCACAATTGCGAGAAAACATCTGAATTGTGGGATATAAACTCGCAATTGCGAGAAAACACCTGAATGTAGTAAACTTGCAATAGTGAGAAAAAAAGTGAAAATTGTGAAATATAAAGTTGAATTTTGAGATAAAACTTCACAATTGCCTTGTTTATTTTTTGTTCTGTGAAAGAAACAAGCTTTCATATAAAAAAAACATTTTAGAGCAGAACTAGAAAACCGAATATTCACTATAGCCAAAAACATGACGTCGAGTTCTGATACAGATTCATTCCTTTATTAAGGTTCAGATATTGTTGCACAGGAATGTAGAGTAAAAAATACTTGTGATTAAAAAATCTGTTACAATGAATCAACTGAAACGTTCCAAAATTTCAGGCTACAAAGCAAAATAAAAAAATATACATATGTATATCGTGGACGCGAGCAGCAGAGTCCAGAGTGCACGAGCTGCCGAAAGCCTCAGCGATTATTATTGATACTCTTAAATACTGATCAAGAGAATAATGCTTCATCTGTACATACGAGACGACGGAGAACAGCGAACAGAAGGCCTTCCCCTGCCGGATCATTGCCTAACGCCACATTCATCCGAACCTCGGGATCATCTGAGTGAAGAACGACAGCGGTGATCTTTACACACCAAACAAAGGATGAAGAGATTGAGATGCTTTTTATTATTGTAGTGCTATCATTAGAGTTGAATTAAGTCTGTGCAGCTTTTCTTGCAGGATCATTACTGGAGAATAAAGAAGAAGATGAGCCGAGAGTCGTCCGATTACGCGATCGCTTTGGCTTCAGGTAAGAACGCCTCCCAATACTTTATTAGCTGAAAGACAGAGACAAGAGAAACAACACATGAACTTTTCCATGGCATCTGATCAGGAGAACACGATTCTTTACTCTGATTGGTTGACCATTAACCCCTCATGATGCGTTTAGGTCGCTTTAACACAGAGAGGATTTACTTTACACCGAAAATCCTACAAAAGGTTCTATATGTATATCAGGAGTTCCATCATGGGAATATTTTCAGGATATAGCTTTAATTAATTAATTATTTTCTTTAATTAATTCTATTCTGATTAACTTTCATGAATTAAGCAGCTCATAAACATACTTTATCACTAGAAAGAATTGAAATAACCCATTGAACATGAAAGTATTATGCAATCATTTTTACTTATATAGAACCTTTTTGGCATAAAGGGCTATTTAAGAACCCTAGAGTTCAATATATTAGAACCACACTGAACTTTTATTCTAAAACTGTGTCTTAACCAGACGTGACGCGGTAAAACTCCAGCGACAAGCAGTTTTCTGAGATGTGACGAAAATAAATCAAAAGTCACAGCCAATCAGAAGAGCGCGTGGGCGGAGTCTCTCTGCAAGCGCACTGCACTCGCAACCAAATCATAAAAAAAAATCAGCCAATCAGAAGAGCGTGTGGGCGGAGTCTCTCTGCAAGCGCACTGCACTCGCAACCATAGCATAAAAAAAAAATCAGCCAATCAGAAGAAGCTATAAAGGTCACGCAAAATGATCTTCAAACTCACATTAGATTTAACATTAAATAAAGCACATAATTAGTAGCTGATATTATCATTGTCACACTTTGTATGTTATTGTTTCAGCCACGGCATCACAGAAATACAACCGTTTCTAAAATCGAATCGCCGCGTATGACCGTCGCGGCTAGTTAAGACAAAAACTCTGATTAACATGGAAAAGGTCGCGTCTGGTCAGGACAGTGCAAGAATGCAGTTAGTGTTGTTTCATTGGGCTAAAACTCACTGCCTTTGCTCATTCAGTCAATCAGCACAGGTTTGGCTAATGAAAGAAAATGAGCTGATAAAAAGATTGAATCCAGTATTTGTTGATGGAGAGATTTATACGCAGTATTTCCAGCACCGCTCGAGGGATGAACACGCACCTGCTGTTGTGTGTGAACTAGTGACTCCAGATATTTAACGATGACGACTTTGAAATCCTTCACTCTGTCTTTCTGTGAGGAGAAAAAGACACTCGTCAGAGAAACAAGCGTTTGGTTTTAACGGCGAGAGCAAACACACACTGACAGCTGAACTCACCTCGAATCTTCCAACCTCTCGCCGGATGATTTTAGAGATCTGCTCAAAATCTCTTTCACCCTGCTGCACTTTACCTTCCCACTGCACACACACACACACACACACACTTTAGGAATAAGAGCTGGAAAACGGTCCATCTCAAGCAGAATAAACAAAGTCACGTCAGATCTAGTGAGCGCATGATTATCATTTATGGGATGCGAGTGATGATCTATAATGAATCCTGCATTAACAACTACAGATAAACAACACAGGACATCAGCCAATACACATTAAACACACAACTCAGCTGTTAAAGTGAGAGATGTAGTGTATCTGTAAGCGTGTCGTGAGCGTCTGATGAATCCATAATTAGGCTTTGATCTGCATAATGCAAAGATAAGTGTCATGAAGAGTGTCAAAGAGCAGGCGTGATGATGAAGACAGCAAATAAAAGCAAAGCCACAGTCCTACCTCCTCGATCTCCTTCGTGGGGCGTGACGGGGGAAATGCAGAAATTAAAGAGGCTGAAAATGTTTCATGCTTAAAAGAATCAATAACTGTCATGAACTCTTGCAGCTGTCGGTGGTTTGAGGAAACAGTCGAGATATGAATGAACCGAAGGGAAATAAACATGCGGGATAGTTCCCATCATCCCCGGCGCTGCTCACAAACTCAAGCTGTGTCTCAAATATACAGCAATAATAGGTGCAATAATAGAATTTTGATGTTTTGTTTAACAGTATTATTTAGACATTTTATGTGCATTAATATTTGACTAGGTATGTCCTAATTAATTACTAATTATTGCACTGTTTTTATTCTTAAATTGTCTATTCTAGTTTTTTTTATTGCTATTATGCTATTTATTTATGAAGCTGCTTAGACATACACCCTAGTTTCTAATGTTTTTTTTTATTAATGTTTTCATCTTGTGTTTTGACCGGGATCTTATTACTTAATTTCGTTCCTTCGTGTAAAAATGTGTATGGAATGACAATAAAAGACCTTTGAACCCTTGAAATGACACTTTATGCTCTATGTAGTGTGTGAGGTTTAAAAGGTTATCTTGTCATCCAGTTATTTAATAACCACTTTGGCTACGTAATTAAAGCTGCAACATTCCAGACTTCTTTTGTTGTTAATTACGTGCATCATACTCTGAACTCTTTCTTACTGGAATTTTCAACACAATATTTGCACTATTCATTCTACAAAATGTCCGAAATATCAATTAAAAAACCGAAACCGAAAATGACTCTTTTCCAACTTATTTTTGACTTTTAAATTCATTTAAAAAAATTTAAAATCCCCCCGTAGTCAATAATTTTATCCTTTAAAACTCATCTTTGATCACCAAAATGACATATGTAAAAAAAAAATCTTAAAATATCTTGAATGTAACTCGACAACCTTGCCTTATTTAGCATACGCGGTTCTATGAATATGCAAATGAGCAATACAATTTATTAATTAATCATTAAAAATAGCATCTAATAAAATTTAAAATATAAAAAAATAATTCACAAATCTATTTATCAAATTTACAACAAAATATTCTTATTTGTCAAATAAGGTGCTGTACAACAGACTTTGTAAGTACTATACTTTGTAAATTAATAATTTGGTTGAATGATATTACCTTCATTATAAAAATGTATTATTATTGTTGTTATTACTACTGTGAGAGGAACAATGTAATAAACAATAGTAAAATATCTCTGTCACAATTTCTTCAAGTTAAGCCAAACTTTTATTTTGACAGGCTTTTTGCTGATAGTTTTCTGAACTTTTATTTTGTTTTTTGTGCATAAATAAAAATGTCAGTGCATAAGTGTGTGAATTGGGACGAATAATATGAATCCATGAGAGTCGTGTCATATTTCTGTTTGTACCTCCTTGATCTCGTCTTTGGCCTGCTGGAGTTTGTCGGGTTTGTTGGCGTACTGTAGTTTGGCTTCGGCTTCTCTCTTCCGCTGAAGCATCATCTCCGCCTCCTGCCATTTGCCCCATGTTTTCATTCGCTGGTCGAACACGCCCTGCAGACACATGACACGTCACATGACCAGCCGTGAGACAAACCAGACGCCAAACAAACTTCAAGCACTTTAAGCACCCTGTCCAAACCCTGAATGAGTGATTTTACATCTGTATGCCACTATATGATGCAAGAAGTAGTTTAATAACTGAAATAACTCCGGATCTTGTTTATCTCTACACTCACTTTGACGCGGTGATGAGCCGCACATAATGGCTGTTTTCAAGGGTTTTACAGGACTTACATTTGAAAAAGTCAAATTCAAGCACTTCAAGCACTTTAAAGGGATAGTTCACCCAGAAATGAAAATTACCCCATGATTTATTCACCCTGAAGTCATCCTAGGTGTATATGACATTCTTCTTTCAGACGAATACAATCAAAGTTATATTAAAAATGTCCTGGTAATGAGAGCTTTATAATGAGAGTGAATGGCAGTTTCTGTTTTGAAGTCCATAAAAGTGCATCTATCCATGATAAAAGTGCATCTGTCCATCATAAAAGTGCATCTGTCCATCATAAAAGTGCATCTGTCCATGATAAAAGTGCATCTGTCCATGATAAAAGTGCATCTATCCATGATAAAAGTGCATCTGTCCATCATAAAAGTGCATCTGTCCATCATAAAAGTGCATCTATCCATGATAAAAGTGCATCTGTCCATCATAAAAGTGCATCTGTCCATCATAAAAGTGCATCTGTCCATGATAAAAGTGCATCTGTCCATGATAAAAGTGCATCTGTCCATCATAAAAGTGCATCTGTCCATCATAAAAGTGCATCTGTCCATCATAAAAGTGCATCAGTCCATCATAAAAGTACATCTATCCATCATAAAAGTGCATCTGTCCATGATAAAAGTGCATCTATCATCATAAAAGTGCATCTATCCATCATAAAAGTGCATCTATCCATCATAAAAGTGCATCTATCCATGATAAAAGTGCATCTATCCATGATAAAAGTGCATCTATCCATCATAAAAGTGCATCTGTCCATCATAAAAGTGCATCTGTCCATCATAAAAGTGCATCTATCCATGATAAAAGTGCATCTGTCCATCATAAAAGTGCATCTGTCCATCATAAAAGTGCATCTATCCATCATAAAAGTGCATCTATCCATCATAAAAGTGCATCTGTCCATCATAAAAGTGCATCTATCCATGATAAAAGTGCATCTATCCATCATAAAAGTGCATCTATCCATCATAAAAGTGCATCTATCCATCATAAGTGCATCTGTCCATCATAAAAGTGCATCTGTCCATCATAAAAGTGCATCTATCCATCATAAAAGTGCATCTATCCATCATAAAAGTGCATCTGTCCATCATAAAAGTGCATCTATCCATCATAAAAGTGCATCTGTCCATCATAAAAGTGCATCTGTCCATCATAAAAGTGCATCTGTCCATCATAAAAGTGCATCTATCCATCATAAAAGTGCATTTATCCATCATAAGTGCATCTGTCCATCATAAAAGTGCATCTGTCCATCATAAAAGTGCATCTATCCATCATAAAAGTGCATCTATTCATCATAAAAGTGCATCTGTCCATCATCCAAAATTGGGCTAATGTAAATTTTTGTGTGGACTATCCCTTTAAGCCGCGTGTACGACCCCTGCTGTATGATGAAGTAGTTTAATAACTGCGGCGTCTCTGCGCTCACCTTGACGGCGGTGATGAGCCGCACGTAATCTCCCAGCAGCTCGGAGAACATGAAGAAGTCGTTGCAGGCCTGATCCTGGTGCAGCGTGTCGATCTTCTCCTCCACCTCGGCCAGCTGAGACAGCGCTCGCGACAGAGCCGTGTGGTCCTCCGAGTTTCCCAGCATCGCCGAGCTCTTCGCGAACGAGACCGTGTTCACCGACAGCTCTGCGGACCAACATCACGGAGACACCGAGATCACACTATAGTTCGTTGCCTCTGGATATCAAAAGTATTTCTAATATGTGACCCTGGATCACGTCACCAGTCTCGAGTCGCACGGGTTTATCTGTGGCAATAGCCAACAATACATGTATGGGTCAAAATTATCCATTTTCCTTTATGCCAAAAATCATTAGGATATCAAGTAAAGATCATGTTCCATGAAGATATTTTGTCAATTTCCTACCGTAAATATATAAAACATGTATTTTTGTGAGTGAATGCTGCACAATCGCCAACATAAATGAACAACTTTAAAGGAGATTTTCTCAATGTTTCGATTTTTCAGATTCAGATTCCAGATTTTCAATAGTTTTATCTCGTCCAAATATTGTCCTATCCTAACAAATCATACATCAATGGAAAGATTATTCATTCAGCTTTCAGATGATCAATAAATGTCAGTTTCAGATAAATTGACCCATGTGACCGGTTTGGTGGTCCAGGGTCACATATGGTTAGTTTTAGTGCGAATGTTAAAAGTTGGTTATTAGAGATAGGTTGTTTTAGTATTAGTGTATCGTGTGGATGTTTAATTGTGATTGTGAAATTTGTAAATGTGAAAAATTGTAGCTTTGTATTTATAATAGTATGCGATGCCAGAGTAACCTGTCAGTGTGAGTGAAGTTTGAGCTTCACATCAAGGACAAAATGGAAATAAGTTTTTAACTTGATCGCGTTATCCTTGACAAACGAGTGTATTTCACTACTTTCTTTGTCTAATAAATCAAATCAAATCAAGTGTATAAACTACTGATCTAACGTCTGGGATAATTATGATCATTAATGTTTCTGAAAGAGTCTCTTCTGCTCACCAAAGCTGCATTTATTTGATCAAAAATACAGTAAAAATAGTGAAATATTATTATAATGTAAATCCTCTGTTTTCTATGTGAATATACAGTAAAGTGTAATTTATTCCTGTGATCAAAGCTGAATGTTCAGCATCATTACTCCAGTCTTCAGTGTCACATGATCCTTCAGAAATCAACACGCACCAATGCTACATTTTTCTAAATGTCATAATCATTTGTTAACAAGCATGTATTCATTACTTCTGTGAGCTCATTGTTTCTGCATTAAATTATTACATTGTTTAAATTAATACATTTTGAGTTAACTTCTGAAATGCATAACTCAGACAGTCTCCTCTGACATCAGATCACTGTAAACTGTAATGTAGACTCATCTGTAAAGCTGCTTTGAAACGATGTGTATTGTGAAAGCGCTGTACAAATAAACATGAACTGAATTGAAATCATTCTAATATGATGATTTGATGCTCAAGAAACATTTCTCTTTCACAAACATTAAAGCCGTAGTTTCCCGAACTCCTGGCTGTGTGTAGGATCATTACTATCACTGATAAAGCGTCCTTCTCTCACCCTTCCGGTGACACACCAGCGACTCCACACTCGCGTGAAGCTTTCTGAGCTGGACGTCCAGGTTCTCGAACTGCTGCTGCTTCTCCTCAAACCACTGCGTCCACAAACACACAAACACACAAACACACAAACGCTTCAGGAGAACTCATGACAGAACGAGCCTTTCACAGCCTCCCCATCCCCACGCTGTACACACCCCGTTTACACTGGCAAAAACCAACCTTTCAACATATTTAGTTTCTATTATGTTACAGTACTCAATTTTTTCTACTCACTATAGTACTTTACTGTAAGATGTATTTATTTAAATCAAATGTATATACATTATAATTTTATTTTAATAAATATTCTTATTTGATTACAAAATCAAGTGTATATTATTTGATTATTTATTATTTGATTATTTTAATCCTATCTATTTATTTATTTTAATTAATTAATTTATATTTATTTTATTTTAATACTTTTTCTTATTTGATTACAATGTATTTAAATCAAATGTACTGCATGTTATTTTATTTGAATACACTTTCTTATTAGGCTACAATTTATTTATTTAAATTAAATTTATATTCATTTTATTTTAATAGATTTTCTTATTTGATTACAATTTATTTATTTTAATCAAATTTTTTATTATTTTATCTATTTTATTTATTTGAATTCAATTCGATTCACATTTATTTGTAAAGCGCTTTTCACAACACACATCGAATCCAATTTATTTCTTCATATATTTATTTAAATGAAATGTATATTATTTTATTTCAATACATTTTCTTGTTTATTTTAATCCTATTTATTTATTTATTTATTCATTTAAATAAAATTTATATTATTTTATATTATTTTGTTTTATTACATTTTCTTATTTGATTACAATTTATTTTAATTAAATTTATATATTTTAAAACATTTTCTTATTTGATCAAAATGTATTTATTTAAATCAAATGTATGTTGTTTTATTTTATTGCATTTTATTATTAGATTACAATTGTACTTAAATCGAATTTATTTTAATTTTATTTTAATACATTTTCATATTTGATTACAATTTATTTATTTATTCAAATCAAATGTATATTATTTTATCTTAATACATTTTCTTATTTATATGAATCCAATTTATTTATGCATATATTTTATATAAAACAAGTTTATATTAAATTTATTTGAATAAATGTTCTTATTTATTTGATTCCAGTTAATTATTGTATTTGTTTATTTTTACAGCTCTTACAGTTTTCCTCGAAACTAAGCTGTATTTATGGGTAGCAATATTCAATTTGAAATGCAATATGTGAAATGTCAGTGCATTTCTGTATTTAACTCTACATTTGCAACACTGTAAACATTAAACAGTGCAGTCAGTGTATAAAGAGCACAGACACGTCACATGACCTCTCTCTCTCTCTTACACACACACACACACACACACACACACGTCTCAAGCCAGAGAGCAGCTCATTAATTCGTCTCATTATTCAAGTCCAGAAATCAGACTCTTACCGCATCCGATTCATTCATCTTGATTGTCATTTTGTTGACAGCGTCGGCCGCCTTGTTTACCATCCTCAATATTCCCGCGCCGCTCAGCGCCTGTGTGCTAACCGCTCGCGGCAGCTGCAGAACATGACAAATAAGGGCAAACAAACCGGTTAACAGATCCGATCCCACGGGAAGCGTTTCCCAGCGCACCGGGATTTTCTCCAGTCCTATACATTTCAATGCTGGTCCAATTTAATACGTTTCACCCTGGAAAACTCTCAGAGGGCCGCGCGCAAAAATAGCTTTCAATCGCGCTTTACGAGTCTTCCATTATACACACACTTCAATACACACACTTCTCTGTGTACCAGAGTAAAGAGTGTAAGCTACACACACATTAATCCTGCACACCGCTCGAGTCACACACACATCGACCTTCATACAGTCAGAGTTATGAGTAATCAGCTCTTAGTAATAATTAATAACAGCCACGCCTCTAAATATGGTAATTCGTAAAAATGCTAAAATTTCAAAAGCAGATTTATTTTTATTAATCTAACTTATTTACTTTAGTTCAATATTATGAATTAACAATATTTTGATATTTATTTATTAATCATTTGAGATAGCTTTAACAAGCATATTTATTTATTTATTTTAATTAATTGTTATGATTTTTTATTTGAATATATTGTAATATTTATTTATTTTATTAATACATTTATTACTCAATCAATTCTTTGAAACACTTTTCCAAAGCAGATTATTTATTTATTTAATTTAGTTCAATATTACTAATTAAACATATTTTGTTAAAATAGTTATTTTAATATTTATTTATTATTCTTTGAAATACCTTTCCAAAGCAGATTATTTATTTATTTATTTATTTAATTTAGTTCAATATTATTAATTAAAAATATTTTTTATTAATTCTTTGAAATGCCTTGGACATTTTATTTTTTGATTTACTTATTTCAATAAATTAATATTTCTAAAAATATTTCTAAAAATACATTATAATATTTATCTTATTAATAAATGAATACTCATGTTAATAATCATTTTCAGAGCAGATTCATTTTGTATTTATTTTAATGAGTTATTATTAATTACAAATATTCTATTCAAATATGTGTGTATTCATTATTTGAAATACCTTTATTTATTTATTTTATTTTATGTTTTATGTGTATAGGGACAGATAGAATAAACAACACTGGTCCATTACAGTTACAACAGCAAACCAAAGCAGATGTCATTATTAATTAGTTTTATATATTTATTTATTTATTTTAATGAATTATTATTAATTAAAATATATTTTTTTAAATATCTTTCAAAACTAGATCTTCTTTTCTCTACAAACTCGACCGAAATATTGCGTGTCAAAATAGTTTTGTGATTTTGAAAACTCAAGTAGTGTGCCGAGGACTTTATATTTCCTAGTATTTATGGTTATTTCCCCCCCAGCACGACAGCGGACTCGGGTGTGCGCGGCTCTATATATTTATATACACTTTAGCAAGAGAGAGCCAGTGAAGGCCTGGAGAGGCAGAGGCTCATGGGGATCTGGAGTTTTACCTCTGAACTCTCCAGGAACTGCAGGACGTCCGGGTCTTTGAGCAACACCGGGTGTTTGACGGTCCTCATCAGATACCTGCACACACACACACACACACACACACACACGTCCATCAGCACCAGTTCTTCAACACACACACCGCTGACCTTCACGTCAGTCCACGGCCTGATAAAAAGGCCATAGAAATGTCAGCGCTTCACTGAACTGTAATTTCTATTCGATTCATCAGTTTGTGCAAAACCAGCCGCGCATCGCAGAGGAGCTGACAGCAGCAAACCTCCCGAGCTCAAGCGTAATTATTTATCTAATACTTCTTGCTCAACCTTTTAGCCACAAAACACCGAACACGAGTGATCTTTGAAATACAGGAAAAACAGTGAAAACGAGACGCAGAGATTCACTGCGAAACTCCACGCCTTACAATCAGAGAATTAATGAAGACTGAACATGTGACCTCTGAACATGTGACCTCTGACTTTAACATTTAACCAATTATTATTCATTAAAAACATCATTACATTATTCATTTTAGATTATTAATATTCATTAAAAATATGTAATTAATGAACTCATTTAATTTTAATTAATTCATATTAATATTTTTTATTATTATTAATAAAATATTTTGTATTAATTCATTAATTATTTTATTAGTAGTAATAATACTTAGTTTAGTTAGTTAAATTTTGTTAATAATTATTATTAAATATTTTATAAATAATTATAAAAATACGTATTTATTAATTATTTGAAATACGTCTCTAAAGCAGATTTATTTTTATTAATTCTAATTGATTTTTAAATTCATAAAAAATGTTAATATATATTTATAATAATTTGTTAATGTATAATTTCTATAATAGTTTATAATATTAATTTATATATATTAATTCAATACATTTATTTTTTACATTTACAACATATTTCAATAAATACATTCATAAAAAAAATATTTTATAATATTTCTTTGATACACCTTTCCAAAGCAGATTAAATATGATTCATTTTAATACATTTACATTTATTTTATTTATTTTATTTAATTTACCTATTTAATTTAATTAATTATTATTCATTAAAAAATATAAAAATATTTATTTTAAGATTTATGTATTACATTTTTTAAATACCCTTCTATTGCAGATTTATTTGCATTCATTTTTCAATATTATTTTTGAATGTATCTAATTCATTAAAATATTCTTCTAAAATATTTATTTTAATGTTAATGTTTTAATTCTTAGAAATACCTTTCCAACGCAGATCTTCTTTTCTCTACAAACTCGGCCGATGACGTGTCCTCTTTTCCCACTTTGACCTTCGTCATCCCTGAAACACACACGGATGTGAACATCACGACACTTCTGTGATCATCGGTGAACGCCCCGTGCAAAACTTACCCACAATGCTCTTCTCTGGAGCAGGAGGCACGATGTAGCCGATGTGCATGTACTTGGAGGCTAATTTACTGTGCAAACCCAGAAAATCACTGAAGCGCCTCTTGACGGACACCTGGTCTCTGCTGAATATGGACAGGCTGGTCTACACACACACACACAGACACACACACACACACACACACACACACACACAGGATTCAGAGTCACCGCAGATCCAGATCATCTCAGATGAGAATCCAGAGGCCTTGCTCACCTTCGTCGACACTTTATACACCATGTACGCGTTCATGCCGTCGCCTGGAAAACAAACATATATTTACAGTCAAACACTCATTTATTCAGACGTCTTCAACATTTCTCACATTATCAGTTTATTCGCTATAGTTTAGACTAGAATGGTGATAAAATATGAGCAGAACTCAGTGGATATTTGACTGGTTTTGTCTGTCCTTCTGTTAGACTGTCTCACACATGAATTATGTTGAATATCTGTCAGCTGGTAAATTTAACTACACAATTAGATAATACCAGTTTAGCTCAACCAACCACCAAGCAATGCTTCACTGTGTTCAGTCTGTGTGTAAAAAGAGCATTAGCAATTAAAGAGTAACTAATTAGAAATAAGAAATAATTCTTGGTTTGACTGTATATACGCACACACTCTAAAATGTATGTTATTGTTTCTTCCCAAATCCTGGGTTGAGTCTTCTGGGTAAATTGTTTGGGTTATTCACTCAGTGTCTGGGTTACCCAGCTCCTGGGTCAGGCGTAACAACACAAAGTTTGGGTCGTTTTTGTGTTACACTTGAATTACTTCTAAATGTTTCATTTTTACTTCTAATATTTGTTAAATGAACTTAAACGTATGCAATATATATTCAAAACTATAGAAAATATGCTATACTGTAAAATATGATCAAAATAATAAAGGAATTATCATGCAAACCAGTGATGGTGTGGAGTATTATTTTTTTTAAGTTTAGAGGATTTAAGTTAATCTGTAAACATGAAAAACAAACTATTACTGTAGTAAAAATGAATGCACCCAGTATGCTGGGTTAGATAAACGACCCAATCGGCTGCTGGGTAAATGAACCCCACATGTGTTCGGCCCTACACTGGGCTGTCTTTAACACAGTGTTTTAGAGTGCATTTAAAACATTTGTGTTTTATCAGATTGTCGACGTTAGATTGGAAATAAACATGTTTAAGGCTTCAGTGTTTCTAAATGAAGACTGTAGTTTTACATTCATGAGTTTGATTTATTGTCCAGGTCTCTTGATCTTACAGCGAGCGCTCGAGCGCCATCATCACGAAAGCTCCTTACCAACTTTCTCCGGGTCCGACACCGATATCTGGACGTCAAACGCGTCCCTGTTCTCCTCGTCATCTTCATCCTGCAGGGCAGAAGAGGTCGTGTGAGACAGTGGTGAGACCAGACGAGCTCATGGGGGTCACGGCGGGGTCATGCAGGGTCATAGTGGGGTCTAGGGTTGCAAAGGGGCTGAATATTTCTGGTAAATTTCCAGAAACTTTCTAAAAGTGAATATCAAAAACTGAAAATTTCCAAATAATCCTGAAAAGTTTCCAAAATTTCTGGAAATTTTGCAACCCTAGTGGGGTCACGGCGGGGTCATGCGGGGGTCATGGTGGGGTCACAGCAAGCTCATGAGGGGTCACGTCGGCGTCATGATGGGTCACGGCGGGGTCATGCGGAGTCATAGTGGGGTCACGGCAGGATCATGGCGGGGTCATGAGGGGTCACGGCGGCGTCATGAGGGGTCACGGTGGGCTCATGAGGGGTCACGTCGGGGTCATGCGGAGTCATAGTGGGGTCACGGCAGGATCATGGCGGGGTCATGAGGGGTCACGGCGGCGTCATGAGGGGTCACGGTGGGCTCATGAGGGGTCACGGTGGGCTCATGAGGGGTCACGGTGGGCTCATGAGGGGTCACGTCGGCGTCATGAGGGGTCACGGTGGGCTCATGAGGGGTCACGTCGGGGTCATGCAGGGTCATGCGGAGTCATAGAGGGGTCACGGCAGGATCACAGCGGGATCGTGGCGGGGTCATGAGGGGTCACGGTGGGCTCATGAGGGGTCACGTCGGGGTCATGGCGGGGTCATGCAGGGTCATAGTGGGGTCATGGCGGGGACATAACAAACGCATGTGGGGTCACAGCAGGGTCACAGCAAGCTCATGTGGGGTCAAGGTGGGCTCATGAGGGGTCACGGCGGGGTCATGCGGGAATCAAGGCCGGGGTCACGGTTGGCTCATGAGGGGTCACGGCGGGGTCATGCGGGGGTCATGGCAGGGTCACGGTGGGCTCATGAGGGGTCACGGCGGGGTCATGCGGGGGTCATGGCAGGGTCACGGTTGGCTCATGAGGGGTCACAGCGGGGTCATGAGGGGTCACGGCGGGGTCATGCGGGGTCACGGTGGGGTCATGCGGGCTCACTGAGCGTCACCTGGTCCGGAGAGCGGGCGAACGCCTCGGACACCCGCGGGTCCAGTGCAACGGTGGGCGTCACCGGAGTGATGGCGGGAGACGGGCCGTCGGACAGGATCGGCTGACGCTCGGGACTGTCCAGAGAAACCTCCTCCGTCGCCTCTGAGGAGAAGAAGAACACAAACGTCACGCCACAGTTAATCTATCAAAATCTATGGTCTACTATAATCTATCAACGCTCGTACAGTTACATTATCATTATCAAAGTTATCTGATCTTTAATGATGTTCTCAAAACGTTAGAACAAAAACATTATTTATACATCAATCATAGAAAACGTTCAGAGAACATTCAAAAGTAACAATGTTTGAAGAATCGGAAAAGTTCAATTCAAAAGTTGGAGTTCTGTAAGATATTTTTAACGTTTCTGAGAGTCTCTTCTGGGGCCGTATTCACGAAGCATTTTATCTCACCACTAGGAGTGCTCCTAAATCACACTAGAAGATTCACAAAGTTATTCACAACGCCTTTCAGACCTACTCTTAGTCAAGAAAAATGACAACTTCTAAACTAAGAGCGAGTTGCTATGGATGACGTCATTCGTTGCTATGGATGACGTCATTACTCATGCATGAGCTTGACTGAGGTGACCACCTTGATTGGCTGATGATTGTAAGGCGGG
>NC_138240.1:518741-521241 GCF_964197995.2 Scardinius erythrophthalmus | reverse complement strand
AGGAGGAGGAGGAGGAGGAAGTAGAGGATGAAGAGGAGGAAGAGGAGGTGGAGGAAGAGGAAGTAGAGGAGGAAGTAGAGGATGAAGAGGAGGAGGAAGAGGAAGTGGAGGAGGAGGAGGAAGTAGAGGATGAAGAGGAGGAAGAGGAAGTAGAGGAGGAAGAGGAGAGGAGGAGGAAGTAGAGAATGTAAAGGAGGAGGAGGAGGAAGAGGAGGTGGAGGAGGAGGAGGGAAGAGGACGAGGAGAAGGAAGTAGAGGAGGAGGAGGTGGAGGAAGTAGAGGAGGCATTCGGGAGCCACGATCGATCTCTGATAAATATGAAGCGGTGGATCTCTGACACACGGCTCGTTTACTCTAGTCTGGCTTCATTCTCTCAGGCTTTTACACGTGTGTGAAAAACTTGATCGTTTCCTCATGAACATGTCGTTATATTCGACCCTCTGCTGCTGTTCGCTCATTAGTGGCGGGAAATGTTGCGCTTTAATTCATCGGAATGGTTCGAAACTTGATGGATTTTTGTGGCACTTGCTATTCGAGCTAAAAAAACATGATGCACATGATGAAGAACATGTCAAGAATGTTTTGCTAACGTTCCCAAAAGTTGAAAACGTTACAAATGTGTGTTTTTTTCTCGGTTATGCGGACGTTAAGGGAACATTCCATTGTATCATTCTTCAGACATTATGGGAACGTTACTTATGAATGTTCTCTGAAAGTTCTGAAACAAGCAGCGACATTTAAAAAAACGTTAGATGAACATCCAACTAAATTACTAAAACTTTTCAAATAAAAACGCTCCATGTTTCGAGAACGTTGAAGGAACGTTTTATTAACGTCACTGGAAGAACGTTTGTGTTCATACTGTAAGTTTCCCTGTGATTCCCGTCAGAAGCTTCACACTGAAAACTCTGGGAGGCAAAAATGACATTCCTCAGATTTTAGTTCAACATGTAAATATTTGATCTGGAGGAGTGTGCCGTTTCCAGCGCGAGTGTGTTGTGTCACTAAACACACTCCATGTGGAGAACATTTCTCTCGCGTTTAGGGGGAATATGAGCGTGTCGTCAGATTAAATGATACATTAATGATGTTGAATTCAATCAGAATGATGTAGTTTGATCAAATAAAGAGGAAAGTCAAATAAAAATCTTTTCATCTCACACTGCTGCAGGAACAGAGTATTCTCAGGTCAGGGGTCAGAGGTCAGAGGTCACAGGCAGGAGCACCTCTGAAATCTGTTGACTGTTTTCTTCGCCGGTTCTGTTGATTTCTTCAGTTGTCTACTCAGAGTTTTCTCCACAGATTCATATCAGTAATTTAGAAACGGGATGTTGATCTGGTCACACACAACACACACACACACAACACAGATTTTGAAATGCAATTAAATGTGGAAGGATTTGACAGAAATCAAAGTGATGACGGTGTTTTCTGCCCAGCTCTGCTTCGCTCTTCATCATCATCATCATCAACTCATGGAAACGCGTGTTTAATCGCAGTGTGAGCGTGTGGGATTGTGGGATTGTTGGGATCTGATGGAACGCCGGCACAATTAAAGGTCGATTACATTATTATCCTCGTCTGTCATCGCATCAGTTCATGTGTTTGACGGATGAAAGATTGTCACCGCTCTGGCAGAAACCTTTTCCCTCGTTCAGCGGAGAAACTTTCCGGCTGCTGTTTTCCAGCATTAACCCGGACAACAGCAGCCCAGCGCTGTCAATTATATTTGATTGACTGAGTAAAGCGGCACACAAATAAGCCCAAACAATGGACACGAAAATCTATAGACGACTCTCCTCCTGTCAAATCACACACTCGTCTCCGGCATTTTCATGCAGCACAACAGCCTTAAACACACCCTCTCTCTCTCTCTCTCTCTCACACACACTCTCTCTCTCGCCCTTTAGCCTGTCTCTCTCTCTCTCTCTCTCTCTCTCTCTCTCTCTCTCTCTCTCTCTCTCGCCCCCCCTCTCTCTCTCCCTCTCGCTCGCCCTTTAGCCTCTCTCTCTCTCTCTCACACAAATTTTATTTGTGGTTTTGAATACGGTTTAAATTTTTTTTAGCCAAGCTAAAATGGTATTTTATAATACTAGGAAACATCAAATTGAACGAGACACACGTTATAATTTAGAGGCAGTGTTTTTTAATTCAGTGAAATCTAGAATTTTAATTGATTTTCGATATTTTAAAGCCATGAATGATCTTGTTTCTTTTGATTTGATCTGGTGCTTTAAGGCTTTGTGTGAGATTATTGATTTTGCATCTCTCTTAAGATCATTTAGCCTGGTCTGGTCTGTTCTGATTGTTGTTTAACCGTGTGTTCATTGACTGGACAATTAATACAACAGACAATTATTTAGAACATGAACATTTAGTAAAGCCTATGTACAGAAAATAATAATAAAACGAAATAAAAAAAGACAATATTATATATATTCATTGCTAGATATAGCAAAAATAAATAAATAATAATAATATAAAATATTAATAATAAAAT
>NC_138240.1:503741-513741 GCF_964197995.2 Scardinius erythrophthalmus | reverse complement strand
TAGAGGCATGAGTGAGTGAGTCCGCTTCGCGTCGGGTGGTTCTTCGCCTCTACGTCGTGCATTAAAATCCTTTAATGCATGGCTAGCCGTGGATTATCCCGCTTATACCTTGGTTATTTGCCAAGTTAAAAATAAGTTAAAGCTGTAACTGATGTTTACAGTGTATATTTTTAACAGACGTGTAAAAATGACGGTTATTTCTTAAGTTAAGGCTCGTCAGTTCTTGCACTCCGTCCGCTTTAAATAAAGTAGAGCCATCGGATTGCTTTTATTTAAATGAATTCACATTTATTTAAATTCATTATTAAAAGAGAGAGACAGAGAACTGAAGGAGAAGGAACAGAGAGAGAGAGAGAGAGAGAGATGCGTGCGCGAGTTACCTGTGTGCGTCGATCTCTTCTTTAAAGTCTAGCAGCTACAGTCCCCTCGTTGCTTAAGCATATAGCTAACTTAATGATTCTTTAATGGATTTATTACAATTATTTATGAATGACAGGCAACACTGATACAAATTAAACGATATTCAAAAATCATCCATTTAGCCTACCTAAACGTTTCCATATGCGTCTCTCACTCTGCTTGCAAGTGTATCTGTGTTACTATGGTTACCAATGTAGCGGATTAATTTCGAACTGTAATCAAACTGACTGGAACTACCTGTGCATTAAACGGTTTTACTGCACACCTTCCAGCCAATCAGAATTGAGTATTTAAACAGCCCATGGTATAAAGCAGATTAAAAACACCATATAGACACATAAACAACATTAAAAGCTGGATCTTCACCACAGGGGGACTTTAATGCCTTATTCTGCATGATCATATTCTACATCCCTTAAAAACTACCTTACAAACTATTAATAAGAGCAATTAGGTGTTTATTGAGGCAAAAGTCGTAGTTAATAATGAGAATTGGACCCTAAACTACTGTAAAGTGTGACCTAATCTTTGATGGAGGTTGGGTTTCTTGTCGTCTTTAGCTTTATTAGTTGGGGTTAAAAATATTTTATAAATAAATGTAGCTGAGCTGCACTCATTTGTTCCCAACAGCACAACCCTGTTACCGTCAGTACATTACATCATATATTACTCACTATCAAGCGCCACTTACACTATGCAGAATGCAGAATCATTCTCGCGTTTTGGTGAATCCCTAGTTATTTTTTGTTATTGATGTTTTAATCAGGCTGACTGTCCGATCGGGCAAGTACAATTCTCTTTCACTCGCCCTTCAAAAAATCCACTTGTCCTGGACAAGCGTTAATCGAGCCCTGCAGAACAATATATATAAACAAACTAAATTAATAACTTTTTTTAAATCAGAAATGAACCATCACTGAACTTACTTAAGCTGGACTGTGACACTATTTACTTCTGGAAACAAACTCTGTTGCATTATTCTCCTGTTATCTCAGTAAAGCTGCTGTGAAACTCTCTGTGCTGTGAAAAGCGCTATTTTAATAAAGGTGACTGTGTTTGTGGAAACATTCGCAGGCAGATTTTGCGCATTTGTGTGACGTGTGGTTAGTGAATGAGAACCCGTGTTTTTCTTTCTGTCTGTAACCGAACAAAACAAGCCAGACCGGAACGTCTTTCAGCACTACAGGAACAGCAACAGGAAATGGGAAGGAGAGCCACTTCCTGTCTCTCGTTCTTACTGGCCAGACAAGTAATTTGTTGAAGTCAATTTGTAGAGTAAGACACACGCCTGCGCACATATATATTCAAACACTCATATCTATAGACTAAACACGTGATACGCTTGAGTGCGCCGTCAGCGTTTCACAGATTCACGTTTTTGAAGTTTGCGCGGAGATGATCACGCTTTTAAAAAAAATCAGCGCTTGCACCTTGAAATCTATTTCAAAGTTTGCGTTCTCGAGCCTCAAACACTGTTGTGTGTGAATGAACGTCCAGAACACATTAAAAGTTTCTGTTTTCTGTGAGAACGGTGTGTGTTAGCGGCCGCTAAGTTAATAACTAATGATCTTTACAACGGAAGTGAATCAATCAAAACTAACTTTATCTGGACAATAACTTTAATCTAGATCTGCTGTAAAGCCTAAACACTCTCTGTTACTGTAATCTCCTGTTATCACTGTAAAGCTGCTGTGAAACATCTGTATTGTGAAAGCGCTGTATAAATGAAGGAGACTCGAGTGTATCCCAGATGAAGTGAGCACCTGAACGCAGCTGAGATGTCCATACTGAGCCGCCACGTGAACCGCCGTGTTCCCGTTCTGATCCACTTCGTCCAGAGAAATGGCCTGTTCCTGCATGAACTGCAGGAGCCACAGCAGGACCCGCTCCTGAAACACATGTGTGTGTGTGTGTGTGTGTGTGTTAGAGCTGCACGATTAATCACAGTGAAACCGCAAGCGACTCGGCAAAGGCTGTGATTATTTTATGCGCAGTTTGTCAGTGCAGCGGATGATCAGTAGTAAACGCTCCATCTGAACACCAGAGGGCATCACACACACACACACACACACACACACACACACCAGTCCAGGAAACCCCTCTGAGCATCACACACACACACACACACACACACACACACACACACACTCATCATCTCACAGGAGGAGCTCAGCTGTCCTCATGAAGTGAGTTTGGAGGAAATGCATGTTATTAAATGTCGTCTGTTGTTGGATTAGAGGTTCATAAATGCGTCTCATGTCTGGAAAGATGTTTGGCGCGTGTTGCTTTTTCAAATGCATGTTATAAGCGACTCGAACTCAGAGCTTTCAGAGTGAGCCGCGTTTCCTGAGCCGTACGGCACTGACACGCTGCACATAACTAATGATCTCAGCCTTTGCCATTTCAATATCGTGATGAGCCAAATCGGTGTGATTACATGTAAACTGCGGCTCACTCTGGCCTAGTGTGCGCGCGGTTAGTCACGTGACCGCGAGCGCACCTGTGCGTGTGGGCGGAGTCTCACCTGTCCGTGTCGCGCGGCGTAATGGATGAGGCTGGGATGCTCTCGAGTGCAGCTGAGCTCGGCGATGGCTTCGGTTTCACTCACCATCCAGCGCACACACTCCAGGTGACCGTTCTACACACACACAAGTTCAGGCTGTTTCGCATGTTTATCGTTTAGTAGTTCACTAGTAGAGTCAGTAGGGGTGCGACGGATCGCAGGTGATCGTGGTCAGCTGACCCACAGTTCGGCACGCATGTGATTCGCGGATTAACTGCTAAGTTTAAACATCACAGAATGAAAGTTCTGTCATCAGTGGACAGCTGAGAAAGAAACCGGATGTTTGTCAGTTATTCGGTCTTAAAGTGACAGCAGACTAATATTTTTTTTTTTTTGCTGATCCGATCTGTGACTCAAAGACAGTAAATGATCCGAACCGTGAGTTCTGTGATCCGTTGCACCACTAGCAGTCGAGGAGTCCGACACTTTGCTGCGCTACAGACGTACCCGTACGGCGAGGCCCGCGGGCGTGAGCTGGTGTGTGTTGCGCTCGTTCAGGCAGTCTTCGCCCATGAGCGAGGTCAGGTGTTGCAGGCAGTCGGCGTGACCCTGAGACGCACACACGTGCAGGAGGTTATTCCCGTCCTCGTCCCGGATACGCTCCAGGTTCTCCGCCGCGATGTGAGGCTGCAATGACACACACGAGATCTAGATCTGACTAGAAATCTGAGGTATGTTTTTACAGACTGACCAAAGCTACAGAACAGAGAAGCAAATAGATTCGCTGTGATCCACAGAAACATCTGGATCCAGGCAGAGAACGGTGGATTTGTAGTTATTATTGTGTGTAAATATGCAGAATTTTGGGTAAAATCACACCCTATATATTGTATTGTTATATATTGTATTAACAACTCATCATATTTACCATCAAATATTCTGCATAATTGGACGTTTTTAAATAAACAATGCCAAAAACTACACAAGTTATATTGTCCTTAAATGCTTGTTTTTTGGGGTCGACAGATTATGAAAACTTATTTCTGGGTTTCTTAGCTTGTTTGCTGTACACCTTGTCACACAGCAGCTTTTAGACATTGTTTTGTTTTTTGTTATAAGTCATAAATGACAAGGAGGCAGCCTCTCGCAATGCAAAGTCAATGGAGACGGTTGGATTGTTTTCCCCCCCGGTGTGGGCGTGGCCTAAATGCGCTCTGTCTCTATGTGCGGGTGTTAACTTTAAACCCTCACTATAAATGATGGAGAACTCTTACCAGCAGTGAGATCTGCCCCTCTCTCACGATGTTCAGGATGTTCTGCGTCTTCTTGGCTTCTTCATCTCCGTCTCCGAACGCTCCCCTCGTGCCTCTGGCTCCCTGAATCGGGAACGCCGTCTCCCCGCCGTCGGCTCCGGGTTTATCCGGGAAGAGTCGGGGCTTATCCGTGTCTGACCCGTGACTGAGCTCGAAGCCCGCGCTCTGAGCCCTGAGATCCATAGACTTGGTCTTCCTGATGTCGGGCCAGTTGACGGGCGCCAGCACACAGAACTGGTTCCCGGCGCTCAGGCTCTCGGAGTGGGAAAGCGTGGCTCCTCTGACGCTCCTCTTCTCCGAAGCCACGCGGGGAAGCGTCGACGTCTGCTGACTGGGTTTATTGATATACGGCACGTCGAGGATCTCGTCCATGTCCAGGTCGTAGTGCTCCAGCTCCCCGAACAGAGCGCCGTTCCCCAGGGTTTTGCTCTTGCCGGCGCAGGGAGAATCCTCTTTGCTCCGGTCCACGTTCGGCTCGGCTTCGGTCTCCTCCGGCTGGTGTTTGAGGGGAGACACGCGTTTGACGGGCCTGAATTTGCTGTAGACGTCGGCGATTCCGGTGGGTTTGTTTCCCGCTCCGCCGTGTGACGCCGCGTTACGACCCCAGTTGATGGCCGGAGCTGGAAAACAAGCCAAATGGTCTGACAGGCTCACACACAATAATGCCTCTCAATTAGGGTTGGGCATCTTTTGAATTTAAACGATTCCCATTTCGATTTTGCTTATCGATACCGATTCTAATCAATTCCTAATTTCCTATTTCCTCTTTTTTCCGGCACGATCAAATACAAAACCAAATTTGGTGAGTCAAGAGAGGCGCGAGAGACATGATGATGTACAGTAGAAGTAGTGTACAGTAGAGGAAGAGTACAGTAGAGGTAGAGTACAGTAGAAGTAGAGTACAGTAGAGGTTGAGTACAGTAGAGGTTGAGTACAGTAGAGGGAGAATAGAGTACAGTAGAGGTAGAGTACAGTAGAAGTAGAGTACAGTAGAGGTTGAGTACAGTAGAGGGAGAATAGAGTACAGTAGAGGTAGAGTACAGTAGAAGTAGAGTACAGTAGAGGTAGAGTACAGTAGAGGAAGAGTACAGTAGAGGAAGAGTACAGTAGAGGTAGAGTACAGTAGAAGTAGTGTACAGTAGAGGTAGAGTACAGTAGAGGAAGAGTACAGTAGAGGTAGAGTACAGTAGAAGTAGAGTACAGTAGAGGTTGAGTACAGTAGAGGGAGAATAGAGTACAGTAGAGGTAGAGTACAGTAGAAGTAGAGTACAGTAGAGGTTGAGTACAGTAGAGGGAGAATAGAGTACAGTAGAGGTAGAGTACAGTAGAAGTAGAGTACAGTAGAGGTAGAGTACAGTAGAGGGAGAATAGAGTACAGTAGAGGTAGAGTACAGTAGAGTACAGTAGAAGTAGTGTACAGTAGAGGAAGAGTACAGTAGAGGTAGAGTACAGTAGAAGTAGAGTACAGTAGAGGGAGAATAGAGTACAGTAGAGTACAGTAGAGGTAGAGTACAGTAGAGGGAGAATAGAGTACAGAGGAGGTAGAGTACAGTAGAGGGAGAATAGAGTACAGTAGAGGTAGAGTACAGTAGAGGGAGAATAGAGTACAGTAGAGTACAGTAGAGGTAGAGTACAGTAGAAGTAGAGTACAGTAGAGGTAGAGTACAGTAGAGGGAGAATAGAGTACAGAGGAGGTAGAGTACAGTAGAGGGAGAATAGAGTACAGTAGAGGTAGAGTACAGTAGAGGTAGAGTACAGTAGAAGTATACTACAGTAGAGGTAGAGTACAGTAGAGGGAGAATAGAGTACAGTAGAGGTAGAGTACAGTAGAGGTAGTGTACAGTAGAGTACAGTAGAGGTAGTGTACAGTAGAAGTAGAGTACAGTAGAGTACAGTACAGTCAAGTACAGTAGAGGTAGAGTAGAGAATAGTGCAGTAGAGTACAGTAGAGGGATAATAGAGTACGGTAGAGTACAGTAGAAGGAGAGTACAGTAGAGGGGGAATAGAGTACAGTAGAGTACAGTAGAAGTAGTGTACAGTAGAGGTAGAGTACAGTAGAAGTAGAGTACAGTAGAAGTAGTGTACAGTAGAGGTAGAGCACAGTAGAGGTAGAGTAGAGAATAGTGCAGAAGAGTACAGTAGAGGGAGAATAGAGTACGGTAGAGTACAGTAGAGGGAGAATAGAGTACGGTAGAGTACAGTAGAGGGAGAATAGAGTACGGTAGAGTACAGTAGAGGGAGAATAGAGTACGGTAGAGTACAGTAGAGGGAGAATAGAGTACGGTAGAGTACAGTAGAAGTAGAGTACAGTAGAGGTAGAGTACAGTAGAGGGAGAATAGAGTACAGTAGAGGTAGAGTACAGTAGAGGTAGAGTACAGCAGAGGTACAGTAGAGGGAGAATAGAGTACAGTAGAGTAGAGTACAGTAGAAGTAATGTGCAGTAGAGGAAGAGTACAGTAGAGGTAGAGTGCAGTAGAGGTAGAGTACAGTAGAAGTAGTGTACAGTAGAGGTAGAGTACAGTAGAGGTAGAGTACAGTAGAGGTAGAGTAGAAGTAGTGTACAGTAGAGGTAGAGTACAGTAGTGTACAGTAGAAGTAGTGTACAGTAGAGGTAGAGTACAGTAGAGGTAGAGTACAGTAGTGTACAGTAGAGGTAGAGTACAGTAGAGGTAGAGCACAGTAGAGGTAGAGTAGAGAATAGTGCAGTAGAGTACAGTGGAGGTAGAGTACAGTAGTGTACAGTAGAAGTAGTGTACAGTAGAGGTAGAGTACAGTAGAGGTAGAGCACAGTAGAGGTAGAGTACAGTAGAGGTAGAGTACAGTAGAGGTAGAGTACAGTAGAGGTAGAGTACAGTAGTGTACAGTAGAAGTAGTGAACAGTAGAGGTAGAGTACAGTAGAGGTAGAGTAGAGAATAGTGCAGTAGAGTACAGTACAGGGAGAATAGAGTACGGTAGAGTACAGTAGAGGGAGAGTGCAGTAGAGGTAGAGTACAGTAGAAGTAGAGTACAGTAGAGGTAGAGTACAGTAGAAGTAGTGTACAGTAGAGGTAGAGTACAGTAGAGGTAGAGTACAGTAGAGGGAGAGTACAGTAGAGGTAGAGTACAGTAGAGGGAGAATAGAGTACAGTAGAGGTAGAGTACAGTAGAGGTAGAGTACAGTAGAGGTAGAGTACAGTAGAGGGAGAATAGAGTACAGTAGAGGTAGAGTACAGTAGAGGTAGAGTACAGTAGAGGTAGAGTACAGTAGAGGGAGAATAGAGTACAGTAGAGGGAGAGTACAGTAGAAGTAGTGTACAGTAGAGGTAGAGTACAGTAGAGGTAGAGTACAGTAGAAGTAGTGTACAGTAGAGGTAGAGTACAGTAGAGGGAGAGTACAGTAGAGGTAGAGTACAGTAGAGGGAGAATAGAGTACAGTAGAGGTAGAGTACAGTAGAGGTAGAGTACAGTAGAGGGAGAATAGAGTACAGTAGAGTAGAGTACAGTAGAAGTAGTGTACAGTAGAGGAAGAGTACAGTAGAGGTAGAGTGCAGTAGAGGTAGAGTACAGTAGAGGTAGAGTACAGTAGAGGTAGTGTACAGTAGAGGTAGAGTACAGTAGAGGAAGAATAGAGTACAGTACAGTAGAAGTAGTGTACAGTAGAGGAAGAGTACAGTAGAGGGAGAATAGAGTACAGTGGAGGTAGAGTACAGTAGAGGTAGTGTACAGTAGAAGTAGTGTACAGTGGTGGTAGAGTACAGTAGAGGTAGAGTACAGTAGAAGTAGAGTACAGTAGAGGTAGAGTACAGTAGAGGGAGAATAGAGTACAGTAGAGTACAGTAGAGGGAGAATAGAGTACAGTGGAGTACAGTAGAGGGAGAATAGAGTACAGTAGAGTACAGTAGAGGGAGAATAGAGTACAGTAGAGTACAGTAGAGGGAGAATAGAGTACAGTAGAGTACAGTAGTGTACAGTAGAGGCAGAGTACAGTAGAGTACAGTAGAGGTAGAGTACAGTAGAGGCATAGTACTGTAGAGGTAGAGTACAGTAGAGGCAGAGTACAGTAGGGGTAGAGTACAGTAGTGTACAGTAGAGGTAGAGTACAGTAGAGTACAGTACAGTAGAGGGCGCCGCTCAAACAATCCTTTCAGCTGCTGTTATTCTGGATTAAAGAACAATGGGATACAGGAGAAGGAAGTTCAACACTCTTATTTCTAAATCTAAAGTATTTGCTCATTAATATGGTTGAGTTAGATCATTGAAGGTCAGCAGCAAAGACATTGGTTAATAAAGTGAGATTAAATACATAAAGTATATTTGTGTAATTAAATATAGTTAATTCTAAAAGTTTTGCATAAAATTCTGAGATTGCATCTTGTTCAATATTGTTTACAACTCTGAATTTTTTTTTTATAGTGCATGGCTATACTATTTTAATGTAGTTTAAAGTCTCTGTGATTCCCGTATGGATCCCAATCACAGCAGCGTGTGCATGAGTGTCGTACCTTGTCTCTCGTCGCTCGGCCCATCGTGTCTTCGGCACAGCTCAGGGATGCTCTTATACTGGGACAGGAGACACCGTTTCATCACCAGTTAAAGCTCAAACCAATTAACTTTAGCATTTACTAAAAAATTAATTAAATCATAAAAAGAGAAGAAAAAAAATCTAAATAAAACTTAATTAAAAAAACATTGGAAAAAAAGAAAACAGATAAATCATTTAAAAATAAAAACATCTCAAATAAAATGCTTGTAAATGAACACTTTAAAAACACACAGAAAAACTAATTAAATCCTAAAAAATTAATAAATTAAATAAATAATTTTAAAGTAACACAAAATAACTAGGGCTGTCAAAAGATTAATCGCGATTAATCGCATCCAAAATAAAAGTTTGTGTTTACATAATATATGTGTGTGTACTGTGTATAATTATTTTGTATATATAAATACACACACATGCTTGTATATATTTAAGAAAAATGTGTAATTTCTATATAAAAAAATTATATTTATATATAATATAAATTATATATAAATATATACAGTATATGTATGCAAATATTTCTTAAATATATACATGCATGTGTGTGTATTTATATATACAAAATAATTATACACAGTACACACACATATATTATGTAAACACAAACTTTTATTTTGGATGCGTTTAATCGCGATTAATCTTTTGACAGCCCTAAAAATAACACACTAAAGAAGATGCAAAGCTGAAGGTCATGTGACCGTTAACCATCATCAGTGAAACGGGAAGATATTATGTGAAATATTAACTTCTAGAACATATTTTAACTCAAAGGGGTTCAAACATTTGGGAATTGCTGATCGGGTGAATAGTCTAAAGTGAGTGAAATCTCTCAGAATTAATAAAAAAATAAAAAATATCTTCATTTGTGTTTCAAAGATGAAGGAAATGGAAATAATGGCAGAATTCGACACTGAAAGAGAAGATAAGTGTCCTTTATGACAGGACATTATAATTGATGGATGTTCAGTCATCACTCGTGATCATGTGACTCACAGGTAAATCATCAGTGAAGTCGATCTCATCCAGATCCAGGTATTCAGGAACGTCCATCTTCAGTCAGCATTCTGAGACACACACACACACACACACACACACACACACACACACACACGATTTCATTGATCAATAATAATCACTGATGAACTGATACACACTTCAGCCGTACATGAACTACTACACGAATGTAACGTCACGCGAGTAACACGAGGGGCGTGGCTTGCTCTCATCCATCAGCGCTGG
>NC_138240.1:491241-501241 GCF_964197995.2 Scardinius erythrophthalmus | reverse complement strand
CTTCACAGATATCGGCTTCATTCGGCACAGATGATCTGTGATGAACAGCAGTGATGTTGATGTTTCCGGTCCGGTGGGAGAATCCGCTCAGTGTCTGTGAAGAGAAGGATGGAGGCGCTCAACACTCTTCAGACGGGAGAAATATCGACACATTTATAACAGATAATATCCAGCAAGATATATCCGTAACCTTTAAAGACATTATTTTTGGATACTTTGATTCTGACCCCACTAAAAACGATTTAATTTATTTTCTTGGCAAATTTTATATACATAAATGTAAATTCACCAACAAATAAACCGTTTTTTCTAGTTTTTTTTTTAAAAGAAATTTAAATGTACCGTAACTATGGAAGCTTGTTTCCGCCACAGAGTGAAAAATAAAAAAGGTAATTGCGACTTTTTAATTTCACAATTCTGACTTTTTATCTCAGAATTGCGTGATATAAAGTCGCAATTGCAGGTTATAAAGTCAGAATTATGAGATATAAACTCGCAATTGCGAGAAATATACTTGAAATTCTGACTTTTTTTCTCAGAATTGCATGATTATATCTCGCAATTCTGACTTTATAATACGCAATTGTGTTATAAAGTCAGAAGTGCATGATATAAAGTCACAATTCCGTGTTATAAAGTCAGAATTGTGAGATATAAACTATTCTGAGGTAAAAAAAAAAGTCAGTTTTTTTTTTCCTTAGAATTGGGACTTTATATCTTACAATTCTGAGAAAAGATGTCAGAATTGCGAGATATAAACTCGCAATTATGTGTTATAAAGTCAGAATTGCGTGATATAAAGTCGCAATTGCGAGAAAAAAAGTCAGAATTCTGACTTTATAAGACGCAATTGCGGCTTTATTTCACGCAATTCTGACTTTATATCTCGTAATTTTGACTTTATAACACGCAATTCTGACTTTGTCACGCAATTCTGACTTTATATCTCGCAATTCTGACTTTATATCACGCAATTGCGACTTTATTTCACGCAATTCTGACTTTATATCTCACAATTCTGACTTTATATCACGCAATTCTGACTTTATTTCACGCAATTCTGACTTTATATCTCGCAATTCTGAATTTATATCTCGCGATTCTGACTTTATATCACGCAATTCTGACTTTATATCTCACAATTCTGACTTTATATCACGCAATTGCGACTTTATTTCTCGCAATTCTGACTTTATATCTCGTAATTCTGAATTTATATCTCGCAATTCTGACTTTATATCACGCAATTCTGAATTTATATCTCGCAATTCTGACTTTATATCTCGCAATTCTGACTTTATATCTCGCAATTCTGACTTTATATCACGCAATTCTGACTTTATATCTTGCAATTCTGACTTTATATCACGCAATTCTGACTTTATATCTCGCAATTCTGACTTTATATCACGCAATTCTGACTTTATATCACGCAATTCTGACTTTATATCACGCAATTCTGACTTTATATCACGCAATTCTGACTTTATATCTCGCAATTTTGACTTTATATCACGCAATTCTGACTATATATTTTGCAATTCTGACTTTATATCATGCAATTCTGACTTTATATCACGCAATTCTGACTTTATATCTCGCAATTCTGACTTTATATCACGCAATTCTGACTTTATATCTCGCAATTCTGACTTTATATCTCGCAATTCTGACTTTATATCACGCAATTCTGACTTTATATCTCGTAATTTTGACTTTATAACACGCAATTCTGACTTTGTCACGCAATTCTGACTTTATATCTCGCAATTCTGACTTTATATCACGCAATTGCGACTTTATTTCACGCAATTCTGACTTTATATCTCACAATTCTGACTTTATATCACGCAATTCTGACTTTATTTCACGCAATTCTGACTTTATATCTCGCAATTCTGAATTTATATCTCGCGATTCTGACTTTATATCACGCAATTCTGACTTTATATCTCACAATTCTGACTTTATATCACGCAATTGCGACTTTATTTCTCGCAATTCTGACTTTATATCTCGCAATTCTGAATTTATATCTCGCAATTCTGACTTTATATCACGCAATTCTGAATTTATATCTCGCAATTCTGACTTTATATCTCGCAATTCTGAATTTATATCTCGCAATTCTGACTTTATATCACGCAATTCTGACTTTATATCTCGCAATTCTGACTTTATATCACGCAATTCTGACTTTATATCTCGCAATTCTGACTTTATATCACGCAATTCTGACTTTATATCACACAATTCTGACTTTATATCACGCAATTCTGACTTTATATCACGCAATTCTGACTTTATATCTCGCAATTTTGACTTTATATCACGCAATTCTGACTATATATTTTGCAATTCTGACTTTATATCATGCAATTCTGACTTTATATCACGCAATTCTGACTTTATATCTCGCAATTCTGACTTTATATCACGCAATTCTGACTTTATATCTCGCAATTCTGACTTTATATCTCGCAATTCTGACTTTATATCACGCAATTCTGACTTTATATCTCGCAATTCTGACTTTATATCACGCAATTCTGACTTTATATCTTGCAATTCTGACTTTATATCACGCAATTCTGACTTTATATCTCGCAATTCTGACTTTATATCACGCAATTCTGACTTTATATCTCGCAATTTTGACTTTATAACACGCAATTCTGACTTTATATCACGCAATTCTGACTTTATATCTCGCAATTCTGACTTTATATCACGCAATTCTGACTTTATATCTTGCAATTCTGACTTTATATCACACAATTCTGACTTTATATCACGCAATTCTGACTTTATATCTCGCAATTCTGACTTTATATCACGCAATTCTGACTTTATATCTTGCAATTCTGACTTTATAACACGCAATTCTGACTTTATATCTCGCAATTCTGACTTTATATCACGCAATTCTGACTTTATATCTTGCAATTTTGACTTTATAACACGCAATTCTGACTTTATATCACGCAATTCTGACTTTATATCTCGCAATTCTGACTTTATATCACGCAATTCTGACTTTATATCTTGCAATTCTGACTTTATAACACGCAATTCTGACTTTATATCACGCAATTCTGACTTTATAACACGCAATTCTGACTTTATTTCACGCAATTCTGACTTTATATCTCGCAATTTTGACTTTATAACACGCAATTGCGACTTTATATCACGCAATTCTGACTTTATATCACGCAATTCTGACTTTATATCTTGCAATTCTGACTTTATAACACGCAATTCTGACTTTATATCACGCAATTCTGACTTTATAACACGCAATTCTGACTTTATTTCACGCAATTCTGACTTTATATCTCGCAATTTTGACTTTATAACACGCAATTGCGACTTTATTTCACGCAACTCTGACTTTATATCTCGCAATTCTGAGAAATAAAGTCAGAATTGCGAGATGTAAACTTGCAATTGTGAGATAAAAAGTCCCAATTATCTTTTAAAATGTTTTATTCTGTGGCGGAAACAAGCTTCCATACATAACAATATTTCATCCTCAGTAAACAAGAAAGCAAGTAAGACAACCTCAATTTGTAATGACTTTAATTTGTACAATATGTATAAAATAATGTAGCCACATGATATTGAAAATAATCTTTAGACTTGCTACAATAATATAAAAAAAAATTCTCATGGTCTTTTTTCTCTTCTCCTACTTTTCCTTTATTATTTTTCTTTTTTTTAGCAAATCATTGTTAAGTTTTTCTTTTTTCTCCTGTATGTTCAGATGACATAGAACGTATTGTTGATATATTTTGTGTATTGTATACAAAGTTGTATATCATTAATATTGTCTCTGTACGGTTTGCAAGCATAATCAAATAAAAACCCTTACGGAGTCACGCCGCAGCCGGACACATGAGCGGAGCTGCCGGTGTACTGGACGTCACAGCGGACGATGTTATTGCTGAAGTCCGACTCGGACACCTGGAACCCCGGGTTCACTGTAACCTGGAATAAAAACATCAAACCCTCTCACACATACAAGTCAAGTCTCCTTCATTTATACAGCGCTTTAACAATATAGACCGTTTCACAGCAGCTTTACAGTGATAATAGGAGATTACAGTAACAGAGATTGTTTAGGCTTTACAGCAGATCTAGAATAAAGTTATTGTCCAGATAAAGTTAGTTTGATTGATTCACTTCCGTTGTAAAGATCATTAGTTATTAACTTAGGGGCGCTAACACACACCGTTCTAACAGAGAACAGAAAACTGGCTGTTCGTTTAAACGACAACAGTGTTTAGTGCTCGAGAACGCAAACTTTGAAACAGGATCCAAGGTGCATGCGTTGAAAAAAAATGTAAAACGTTATCATCTCCGTGTAAAGTTCAAAAACGTGAATCTGTGAAAATGGTGACGGCGTGCACATGCATTTTACGTGTTTAGTCTATAGACCTTATGTAGCTCCGCCCCTTTTCAGCGCTGCGCTCGTTGTCTTTTGACTTCCGGACTGTATTTTCACAGTGATCTTGCGTGTTTATTAATGAATGGTTTGTTTTATAATCTTCCCGGTCTACTGACATTTGTTAAGACATCTGCTTTAAACATTACAATCCTCATGATAACTTTCGTTAACTTTAACGAAACAGCAATGCCATAGAAATATACAGAGCGACCGCAAAAATGGAAGTTCAAAGACAATATTCTTAAGATGGCGGCGCCCTCGTTTCTCTGGCGCATAAGGTCTATAGGTATGCGCGTTTGAATATATATGTGCAATTGCTGTGTTTTGGACCAGCTGGAGTTTTGGAGTTTGTTTATTAAGCGTGCAGGGCAACCACCCAGTAGGGCATTACAATAATCGAAGCCTTGAGGTCATGAACGCATTAACTAATTGTTCCGCATTTGTCATTGAGAGCATATGACCAGGGGCGTGTCTAGAGGGGGGGCACGGGGTGGCACCGGCCCACCCTGGAATATGATTGCACCCCCCAAAACAAAATGACAATGCCCAACGCCATTGGATCAGAGCGCTGTCAATCACTGCTCGATTTGCGATTCGCAAAGCAGAATCACTGGTCCGCTTTTTCAAACAGGAGAGAGAGACACCTCGACACGTCACTGTTTATGGTAAATACACACTCAATTACAGTAGCCTATATATTTTGAAATATCGCACTGTTTGTTAGTCTGATTACTTTCATGTGAGACTGATCAAGCTATTGTGTGTCGCCAGTAACGTTAGATTAGCTAACCCCCTGTGCAACCTCCCCCCCCCCCATTTATAAAATCCTGGAATCAGCCCTGCCATATGACGTAATTTAGATGATGTTTTATTAACAAAGTTCGGGAGGAGCACGTTCAGATAATTAACCTAAATGAACTGAAGAGGAGCGCACTCAGTTAATCAAATAATTACCAAAATAAGAGATATACAGCAGATTTACCTCTTTAACAGCATCCCTCCACCACCCCATCTCCTCACTTCTAGTCCTAACTACTCTTACAACAACCGGGGAGAGTACTCTGGGTTCGGCCAAATACGCATAACCTTTACTTCACTTAATGACATGTAAGTGTGAACTCGTGGAATATATCATACCTACAAAACAACAGCAATCCTTAAGAGAAGCGTGAAGGTTTCTGACCTTGAGGATGTATCGTCCCGGCTGGACGTCCGTGATGTCGATCCACTGGCAGTCGATGTCCGCGCTGTAGGTGTCGTAGCATCCAGGACTCAAACCCTGCGGCGAGACACGGGATCATGAGGCGGTGTGAACGCACCTGTGTGTGTGTGGCGGTGTGAACGCACCTGTGTGTGGGACGTGCAGGCGTAGCGGCGGTAGTAGCCGGGGTCGCAGGACGTGTCCTCCAGACAGAAACTGGCTTTATGGCCCTCGGCGACCCGCTGCTGTGTGCTGGAGTCCAGCAGGTCGTAATGGCAGAACTCGTTCATGCTGTGATAGTGACTGGAACACACATGCTTTCATTTCGCTTGTTATTCTTTTTTCCAGAAGATTAATTTGAAACCACATCACAGCAATGTTGTTTTCTGTCGTTTAGGGCTGGTGTAACAAACATTTAGTTATATTGTAGCAAGTCTAAAGACTGTTTTATGTTCTACATCAGGAGTGTTCTAGGTGCATGTACGTTCTTTCATGTGTTCTGTGAGGCGTGTGCTGTTCTCCTGAAGAACGAGTCTGCGGAGTTATATGTGCTGGATCTGGGGTGAAAGTTCCAGAAGTTTGAAGTTCGCTGGACTGTGCATCGTTCACACAAGTGCTCACATTAATAAAGCAGCATTAAGACCATTAAGTGAGTCTGTCATTTTCTCTGTTCGCTACAATATAAATGTACTTTAAAGGTTTGTACACCCAAAAAGGATCCCATGATTTACTCGTCCTCAAGCCATCCTAGGTATATATGATTTTTTTCCTTTCAGCCGAACAATCTGAGAAATATCCTGGCTCATCCCAGTTTAATAAAGGGAGTGAATGGGACCTGAGATTTTGAAGCCCAAAAAAGTGCATCCATCCATCATAACAGTGATCCACACGGCTCCAGGGGTTAATAAAGGCCTTCTGAAGCCAAGAAAAATATCCATATTTATAACTTAATAAACTATAATCACTGGCTTTTGGTAACGGCCGTATGCGAGTCGAGTTCCAGCGGAAGGGTGACCTCTGACCCGACGCATGACAAGTGACCTCAAAAGCTGGGAAGAGCAGAGCCCATCTACAGAGAGCCTGGCCACTCCCTATTAAGTCCCATTGTACAGAATTTTGGTTGTAGTTCCACCAGAGCTCCACTGAGGGCGATCGGCCATGAGTGCAGAATGAATGGGAGTCTATGGAGCTAGACGGCTAAATTTGTCTCTTTCACCCGATTGCCGTTGAGAAATCTCAGATTTGATTGTAGGTTTTGCATCATGGGTTATAGGTCGAAAGTTGAATGAACGAGTACTTATGTCCTTTCGATTTCTTACAGGTTGAGTTGTTGTTGCCCATAACACGCTAGCATTCTGCTAATGAACGCTGATTGGTCAGTGAAGGACTGACTACGACCAGAGATACGGCTTGATGGTCTTTTAAAACAACAAAACTAAAGCTCTTCTAGCACATGTGTTTGCCTGTGTCAGCTGTGTTGTGTGTTTGCCTGTGTCAGCTGTGTTGTGTGTTTCCCTGTGTCAGCTGTGTTGTGTGTTTGCCTGTGTCAGCTGTGTTGTGTGTTTGCCTGTGTCAGCTGTGTTGTGTGTTTGCCTGTGTCAGCTGTGTTGTGTGTTTCCCTGTGTCAGCTGTGTTGTGTGTTTACCTGTGTCAGCTGTGTTGTGTGTTTGCCTGTGTCAGCTGTGTTGTGTGTTTGCCTGTGTCAGCTGTGTTGTGTGTTTGCCTGTGTCAGCTGTGTTGTGTGTTTGCCTGTGTCAGCTGTGTTGTGTGTTTGCCTGTGTCAGCTGTGTTGTGTTTCCCTGTGTCAGCTGTGTTGTGTGTTTGCCTGTGTCAGCTGTGTTGTGTGTTTGCCTGTGTCAGCTGTGTTGTGTGTTTGCCTGTGTCAGCTGTGTTGTGTGTTTGCCTGTGTCAGCTGTGTTGTGTGTTTGCCTGTGTCAGCTGTGTTGTGTGTTTGCCTGTGTCAGCTGTGTTGTGTGTTTCCCTGTGTCAGCTGTGTTGTGTGTTTGCCTGTGTCAGCTGTGTTGTGTGTTTGCCTGTGTCAGCTGTGTTGTGTGTTTGCCTGTGTCAGCTGTGTTGTGTGTTTACCTGTGTCAGCTGTGTTGTGTGTTTACCTGTGTCAGCTGTGTTGTGTGTTTGCCTGTGTCAGCTGTGTTGTGTGTTTGCCTGTGTCAGCTGTGTTGTGTGTTTGCCTGTGTCAGCTGTGTTGTGTGTTTGCCTGTGTCAGCTGTGTTGTGTTTCCCTGTGTCAGCTGTGTTGTGTGTTTGCCTGTGTCAGCTGTGTTGTGTGTTTGCCTGTGTCAGCTGTGTTGTGTGTTTGCCTGTGTCAGCTGTGTTGTGTGTTTGCCTGTGTCAGCTGTGTTGTGTGTTTGCCTGTGTCAGCTGTGTTGTGTGTTTGCCTGTGTCAGCTGTGTTGTGTGTTTCCCTGTGTCAGCTGTGTTGTGTGTTTGCCTGTGTCAGCTGTGTTGTGTGTTTCCCTGTGTCAGCTGTGTTGTGTGTTTCCCTGTGTCAGCTGTGTTGTGTGTTTGCCTGTGTCAGCTGTGTTGTGTGTTTACCTGTGTCAGCTGTGTTGTGTGTTTGCCTGTGTCAGCTGTGTTGTGTGTTTGCCTGTGTCAGCTGTGTTGTGTGTTTGCCTGTGTCAGCTGTGTTGTGTGTTTGCCTGTGTCAGCTGTGCTGTGTGTTTACCTGTGTCAGCTGTGTTGTGTGTTTACCTGTGTCAGCTGTGCTGCGTGTTTACCTGTGTCATCTGTGTTGTGTGTTTGCCTGTGTCAGCTGTGTTGCGTGTTTGCCTGTGTCAGCTGTGTTGCGTGTTTGCCTGTGTCAGCTGTGTTGTGTGTTTACCTGTGTCAGCTGTGTTGTGTGTTTGCCTGTGTCAGCTGTGTTGTGTGTTTGCCTGTGTCAGCTGTGTTGTGTGTTTGCCTGTGTCAGCTGTGTTGCGTGTTTGCCTGTGTCAGCTGTGTTGTGTGTTTGCCTGTGTCAGCTGTGTTGTGTGTTTGCCTGTGTCAGCTGTGTTGTGTGTTTGCCTGTGTCAGCTGTGTTGTGTGTTTGCCTGTGTCAGCTGTGTTGTGTGTTTGCCTGTGTCAGCTGTGTTGTGTTTCCCTGTGTCAGCTGTGTTGTGTGTTTGCCTGTGTCAGCTGTGTTGTGTGTTTGCCTGTGTCAGCTGTGTTGTGTGTTTCCCTGTGTCAGCTGTGTTGTGTGTTTGCCTGTGTCAGCTGTGTTGTGTGTTTGCCTGTGTCAGCTGTGTTGTGTGTTTACCTGTGTCGGCTGTGTTGTGTGTTTGCCTGTGTCGGCTGTGTTGTGTGTTTACCTGTGTCAGCTGTGTTGTGTGTTTGCCTGTGTCAGCTGTGTTGTGTGTTTGCCTGTGTCAGCTGTGTTGTGTGTTTGCCTGTGTCAGCTGTGTTGTGTGTTTGCCTGTGTCAGCTGTGTTGTGTGTTTACCTGTGTCAGCTGTGTTGTGTGTTTACCTGTGTCAGCTGTGTTGTGTGTTTGCCTGTGTCAGCTGTGTTGTGTGTTTACCTGTGTCAGCTGTGTTGTGTGTTTGCCTGTGTCAGCTGTGTTGTGTGTTTGCCTGTGTCAGCTGTGTTGTGCGTTTGCCTGTGTCAGCTGTGTTGTGTGTTTGCCTGTTTGCCTGTGTCAGCTGTGTTGTGTGTTTACCTGTGTCAGCTGTGTTGTGTGTTTGCCTGTGTCAGCTGTGTTGTGTGTTTGCCTGTGTCAGCTGTGTTGTGTGTTTGCCTGTGTCAGCTGTGTTGTGTGTTTGCCTGTGTCGGCTGTGTTGTGTGTTTGCCTGTGTCGGCTGTGTTGTGTGTTTGCCTGTGTCAGCTGTGTTGTGTGTTTGCCTGTGTCAGCTGTGTTGTGTGTTTGCCTGTGTCAGCTGTGTTGTCGACGCCTCGAGAGGAAAGAAAGTGCAGAGCTGAAAGCACCAAAGTGACTGAAGGATTGCCGTAAAGCAGTATCTCTGGTCGTACGATGTGTATGACGTCATTGACACTTTAAAAGACTTTTTAAAGCAAATAAGTGACTCAAAAAAATCGAACACCCAGCAATGTGTAATTTCTTTGCATCTCCTTTCGAATACAACATTCAAATTGCTAGACAAAACATTATATCCTGAGAAAAGTGGATTTTGAGGGGTATAGCGCCATAGACCTCCATTCATTCTGCACTCATCCTGTGAGTGCCCTCATGTGGAGCCAGAGTGGAACTGTACTCGCCCTGTGAGCGCCCTCATGTGGAGCCAGAGTGGAACTGTACTCGCCCTGTGAGCGCCCTCATGTGGAGCCAGAGTGGAACTGCACTCGTCCTGTGAGCGCCCTCATGTGGAGCCAAAGTAGAACTGCAACCAGTTCAGAAGCCG
>NC_138240.1:481241-486241 GCF_964197995.2 Scardinius erythrophthalmus | reverse complement strand
ACGACTCAATTCAACACAACTCAACTGAACAATTCAACTGAACTGAACTGTACTCAACACAACACAACTCAACTCAACTGAACAATTCAACTCAACTAACACAACACAACACAACTGAACAATTCAACTCAACTGAACAATTCAACTCAACACAACACAACACAACACAACACAACACAACACAACACAACACAACTCAACTGAACAATTCAACTCAACACAACACAACACAACACAACACAACACAACACAACTCAACTCAACTGAACAATTCAACACAACTCAACAGAACAATTCAACTGAACTGAACTGAACTGAACTGAACTGAACTCAACACAACACAACTCAATTCAATTCAATTCAACTCAACTCAACTCAACTCAACTGAATAATTCAACACAACTCAACAGAACAATTCAACTGAACTGAACTGTACTCAACACACCTCAACTCAACTGAACAGTTCAACTCAACTAACACAACACAACACAACTGAACAATTCAACTGAACTGAACTGAACTGTACTCAACACAACACAACTCAACTCAACTGAACAATTAAACTCAACTCAACACAACACAACACAACTGAACAATTCAACTCAACTGAACTGAACTGAACTGTACTCAACACAACACAACATAACTGAACTGAACTGTACTCAACACAACACAACTCAACTCAACTGAACAATTCAACTCAACTGAACTGAACTGTACTCAACACAACACAACTCAACTCAACTGAACAATTCAACTCAACTCAACACAACACAACACAACACAACACAACACAACACAACACAACTGAACAATTCAACTCAACTCAACACAACACAACACAACACAACTGAACAATTCAACTCAACTGAACTGAACTGAACTGTACTCAACACAACACAACTGAACTGAACTGTACTCAACACAACACAACTAAACTGAACTAAAAAATTCAACTCAACTCAACACAACACAACACAAATGAACAATTCAACTCAACTGAACTGAACTGAACTGTACTCAACACAACACAACTGAACTGAACTGTACTCAACACAACACAACTCAACTCAACTCAACTGAACAATTCAACTCAACTCAACACAACACAACACAACTGAACAATTCAACTCAACTGAACTGAACTGTACTCAACACAACACAACTGAACTGAACTGTACTCAACACAACACAACTGAACTGAACTGAACAATTCAACTCAACTCAACACAACACAACACAACTGAACAATTCAACTCAACTGAACTGAACTGAACTGTACTCAACACAACACAACTGAACTGAACTGTACTCAACACAACACAACTCAGCTCAACTGAACAATTCAACTCAACTCAACACAACACAACACAACACAACACAACTGAACAATTCAACTCAACTGAACTGAACTGAACTGTACTCAAATAACACGACTGAACTGAACTGTACTCAACACAACACAAGTGAACTGAACAATTCAACTCAACACAACACAACACAACACAACACAACACAACACAACACAACACAACTGAACTGAACAATTTAACTCAACACAACTGAACTGAACTGTACTCAACACAACACAACTGAACTGAACTGAACAATTCAACTCAACTCAACACAACACAACACAACTCAACTCAACAATTCAACCCAACACAACACAACACAACACAACTCAACTGAACAATTCAACTGAACTGAACTGAACTGTACTCAACACAACACAACACAACTCAACTCAACTGAACAATTCAACTCAACTCAACACAACACAACACAACTCAACTCAACTGAACAATTCAACTCAACACAACACAACACAACTCAACTCAACTCAACTGAACAATTCAACACAACTCAACAGAACAATTCAACTGAACTGAACTGAACTGAACTGAACTGAACTGAACTCAACACAACACAACACAACACAACACAACTCAATTCAACTCAACTCAACTCAACTGAATAATTCAACACAACTCAACAGAACAATTCAACTGAACTGAACTGTACTCAACACACCTCAACTCAACTGAACAATTCAACTCAACACAACTCAATTCAATTCAACTCAACCCAACTCACCTCAACTGAACAATTCAACACAACTCAACTCAACTGAACAATTCAACTCAACACAACTCAATTCAACTCAACACAACTGAACAATTCAACACAACTGAACTGAACTCAACTCAAATGAACAATTCAACTCAACACAACTCAATTCAACTCAACTCAACTGAACAATTCAACTCAACACAACTCAATTCAATTCAACTCAACCCAACTCACCTCAACTGAACAATTCAACACAACTCAACTCAACTCAACTGAACAATTCAACTCAACACAACTCAATTCAACTCAACACAACTGAACAATTCAACACAACTGAACTGAACTGAACTGAACTCAACTCAACTCAACTCAGCTGAACAATTCAACAACTGAACTCAACTCAATTCAACAATTCAACTCAACAACTTAATTCAATTCAACTCAACACAACTCAACACAACACAACACAATTCAACACAACTCAACTGAACAATTCAACTGAACTGAACTGAACTGAACTCAACACAACACAACTCAACACAACACAACTCAATTCAACTCAACTCAACTCAACTCAACTTAACTGAATAATTCAACACAACTCAACAGAACAATTCAACTGAACTGAACTGTACTCAACACACCTCAACTCAACTGAACAATTCAACTCAACACAACTCAATTCAATTCAACTCAACCCAACTCACCTCAACTGAACAATTCAACACAACTCAACTCAACTGAACAATTCAACTCAACACAACTCAATTCAACTTAACACAGCTGAACAATTCAACACAACTGAACTGAACTGAACTGAACTGAACTGAACTGAACTCAACTCAACTGAACTGAACTGAACTCAACTCAACTCAACTCAACTCAACAACTCAACTCAACTCAACTATTCAACACAACTCAACCGAACAATTCAACTGAACTGAACTGAACTGTACTCAACACAACACAACTCAGCTCAACTCAACTGAACAATTCAACTCAACACAACTCAACACAACTCAATTCAAATCAACTCAACTCAACTGAACAATTCAACACAACTCAACTCAACTCAACTGAACAATTCAACTCAACACAACTTAATTCAACTCAACTCAACACAATTCAACTCAACTCAACACAACACAACACAACTCAACTCAACTCAGCTGAACAATTCAACACAACTGAACTCAACTCAATTCAACAATTCAACTCAACAACTTAATTCAATTCAACTCAACACAACTGAACTCAACACAACACAACACAACTCAACTCAACTGAACAATTCAACACAACTCAACTGAACAATTCAACTGAACTGAACCGAACTGTACTCAACACAACACACATCAACTCAACTGAACTGAACTGAACAATTCAACTCAACACAACTCAATTCAATTCAGCTCAACTCAACTCAACTGAACAATTCAACAACTCAACTCAACTCAACTCAACTCAACTGAACAATTCAACTCAACACAACTCAATTCAACTCAACTCAACTCAACTCAACTCAACTCAACAATTCAACTCAACACAACTCAGTTCAATTCAACTCAACTCAACTCTACTGAATAATTCAACTCAACTGAATAATTCAACTCAACACAACTCATTTTAACTCAACTCAACTCAACTGAACAATTCAACACAACTCAACTGAACTGAACTGAACCGTACTCAACACAACACAACACAACACAACACAACTCAAGTGAACAATTCAACTCAACACAACTCAATTTAACTCAACTCAACTCAACTGAACAATTCAACTCAACTGAACAATTCAACTCAATTCAACTCAACTGAACAATTCAACACAACTGAACTCAACTCAACTCAAATGAACAATTCAACTCAACACAACTCAATTCAACTCAACTGAACAATTCAACACAACTCAACTAAACTGAACAATTCAACTCAACACAACTCAATTCAACTCAACTGAACTCAACTCAACAATTCAACTCAACACAACTCAATTCAACTCAACTCAATTCAACACAACTCAACAGAACAATTCAACTCAACTGAACTGAACTGTACTCAACACAACACAACTCAACTCAACTGAACAATTCAACTCAACTCAACTCAACTCAACTCAACTGAACAATTCAACTGAACACAACTTAATTCAACTCAACTCAACACAATTCAACTCAACACAACACAACACAACTCAATTCAACTCAACTCAACTGAACAATTCAACACAACTCAACTCAACTCAACAATTCAACTCAACACAACTTAATTCAACTCAACACAACTCAACTCAACTCAACTCAACACAACACAACACAACACAACAAAACAAAACACAACTCAATTCAACTCAACTCAACTCAACTCATCTCAACTCAACTGAACAATTCAACTCAACTCAACTGAACAATTCAACTCAATACAACTTAATTCAACTCAATTCAACTCAACACAACTCAATTCAACTCAACTCAACACAATTCAACTCAACTCAACACAACACAACTCAATTAAATTCAACTCAACTCAACTGAACAATTCAACTCAACTCAACTGAACAATTCAACTCAATACAACTTAATTCAATTCAACTCAACTCAACTGAACAATTCAACTCAACTCAACACAACTCAATTCAACTCAACTCAACTGAACAATTCCACTAAACTCAACTCAACTGAACAATTAAACTCAACACAACTCAATTCAACTCAGTTCAACACAACTCAACTCAACTGAACAATTCAACACAACTCAACTGAACAATTCCACTGAACTCAACTCAACTCAACTCAACTCAACTCAACTCAACTCAACTCAACTCAACTCAACTCCACTCAACTCACAACAACTCAACACAACTGAACTCAACACAACAACTCAACTCACAACAACTTAATACAACTCAACACAACACTACACAC
>NC_138240.1:473741-476241 GCF_964197995.2 Scardinius erythrophthalmus | reverse complement strand
CCGACCTCAACACACCAGGCACCAACCCTCAACTCCTGAGCCCTAACATCCCCTGACATCACTGCATCGTACCGCCGCTGCTTGGCTGATAACCTTTCCTCCGCTCTCACTCATCCGCTACTACACTCTACAGCTGAAAGCGCATGTGCTAACCTTAGCTCAGCTATACAACAAGCTGCTTCCGACACAACTGGTTTTACTTCCAAACGTCATCAGGACTGGTTTGACGACAGCTCCCTCGAAATACTCAGCCTTCTGGAGGAGAAGCGTAAAGCCCTCTCTGCCCACCTCTCCAATCCACAATCTCCCTCTCTGCGCTCACACTGGAGTAATATCCGTGCTGAGGTGCAACGACGGCCTCGCATAGTGGAGAATGACTGGTGGCTTAGGAAAGCCCATGAAATCCAAGGCTATGCGGACACCAACAACTCTCAAGCTTTCTACGATGCAGTAAAGTCACTATATGGACCCCAAAAACGCAGAATCACACTATCAGATCTACAGACGGCACAATTCTGCACAAGGACAAACAAGAAGTTCTTGAGCGTTGGGCTGAACATTTTAACACCCTCCTTAATCAAAACAACCCGTCTGTAACGATAAACTGGACGGAAGCAAATGCAAGTGTAAAGATGTATTTATTAGATAACAAATACTCAATGGTAAAGACAGATCGATGCAATAATAACTCCAGCGCTGAATGCAGTCTCTCGAAGGGGAAGATCGATGATCAGGAACACAACAGCAGGAGAGCGTGACGCAGGGACTGAGACAGGCAAATCCTATGGAGCAGAGTGACGGTGAATCCACGGTGAGATCAGAGGTGAAGTAATCCAGAGTCCAGTACACAGGAAACACGAGGGAACAGGAACAGGCACGAAGACAGGAATACTCAAACAATGATCTGACAACATGAGACAGGAGAGAGGGCATTAAATAGGCTGCTAGATGACATACAGCTGCCGTTGATCAGGATGATTGGCGGCCACGCCCACCCGAAACAATGAACGTAATGAGACACACCCACACACACACACACACACTAGACTAGAATGAGACAGCGGATCTACCAACCGTGACAGTGACTGACTCCACCGTCCTGCAGCGCCTCCCGAAGCTCCACCTGTGCATGAGCTTGATGACCCTCCCCGGCCCTCAGAAGTCCTGGCAGCAGTGCGAAGCCTCAAGGACAATAAGTCTGCTGGTCCTGAAGGAATCCCTGCAGAGGCTTTAAAGAAAGGCGGGTATCTGCTCACTAAAAACCTCCACCGACTTATCCAGATAACTTGGGCACAAGAAACTGTTCCACAAGGCTGGATGGACTCACACATTGTTACCATCCACAAGAAAAAGGGTGACAAGTCCATCTGTGGAAACAGTCGTGGCATATCCCTGCTCTCTGTGGCAGGGAAAGCATTAACAAAGGTCATGCTGTTTCGTCTTACCAAGAACATCACAGAGAGGATCCTTCCGGAGTCACAGTGCGGCTTCAGGAAGGATCGGTCCACCTCCAACATGATCTTTGTCCTGCGCCAAATGCAGGAGAAGGCCAGAGAACAGAACAAAGACCTGTTCATTGTCTTCATCGACCTGGCAAAGGCTTTTGCCACCATTGACCGGCAAGTCCTTTGGGTCATTCTGGAGAAGTTTGGGGTGCCAGCAAGGTTTCTGGACATCCTACAACAGTTTCACGTTGGCATGCAGGCTTGTGTGATTGTGGGTACATCTCAATCCCCCTCCTCTCCTGTGCAGGTAGGAGTGAAGCAGGGGTGTGTACTGGCTCCAGTGATCTTCCATCTGGCAGCAGTCACCGTCCTCTCCCGCAACTCCCTCAGTCCGACGAGGGTGTTTGCCTACAGTTTCGTCTGGACGGGAACCTCTTTAACCTCCGCCACCTGCAAGCCATCTCCAAGACCACCACCACCACCACAATTTATGAACTGCAATACGCTGATGACGGTGCCCTCCTAGCCCACAGCCCTACCGCAATGCAGCACACACTGGATGTTGTATGCGCAGTCTACCATGCTTGTGGCCTGCAAGTCAACATCCAAAAGACAGAGATCATTGCACAGACCACGGTCCCCACCCCACACCCCCTGAATCCACATGCCCTCCCACCGCCTACCCCGGCAGGTCCTCTATGGGCAGATATACGCAGCCAACAGGAGACCTGGGGGTCAGCATCGTCGCTACAAGGACCACCTCAAGTTGACCCTGAAAAGCTGCGGCATCAACCCTGGAGTCCTGGAAACAACCGCTGCCAACCGCCAGGCATGGAGCTCTGCATGAGGTCTGGGGGCCCAACAGATCGAACCACAGTGCGCCCAACACAGAACTGCGCTATGTCAGCGCAGACACAGTGTGTGTGTGTGTGAGAGAGTGTGTTCCTGTGAGTGTGTGTGAGTGTGAGAGTGTGAGAGAGTGTTTGCGTGTGTGTGTGTGAGAGAGAGAGTGTGTGTGAGTGTGAGAGAGTGTGTGTGTGTTGTCCATCCACACT
>NC_138240.1:381241-463741 GCF_964197995.2 Scardinius erythrophthalmus | reverse complement strand
AGCCGTGATACTGGACCTTCTCGCTGAAGCGGACCCGTTCCCTCGTGGTCTGAGGACAGCGGCTCGCGTGAGGCTTCTCTCTGCTAGCGACTCCGTTCCTCATCAGCGTCCCGTTAGCCGTGAGCTCGGCGCTGGCCCGGGGCGTCGGACCGGGTCTCTTCAGGACCGCCAGGACGGCAGGAGACACCGGCACCGTCTCCTCGGGGTAGATCTTGACGCTGGAGGCTGTGGTGCTGCTGGAGCTGCTGTTCAGCGTGTCGGTCTTCGAACTGTCCGTCAGCTCCTCTTCCAGACGAAGATCCGACGTCAGGCAGTCGATCTCCTGAACCACCTGAGGAACACGAGAGGCAAACGTCAACGACTCATCCCAGCGAGCAATCGCCATCATCTCACCATCTCCAGTAACTATTAACCCGATATAGCTCGGCTATGAGTAACACACTTCTGGCCAAAATAACCTTAAATTTGAATACATGTGGTTTTTGCCAAAATAACGTGCGAGATGTTTGATATATTTCCATCATGTAAGCAAAGTCAACAGTGATTACAAGGTGTTTGGTTTCATTTCTTCACTCACTCCATTTCTTTGTTATCTAACTGATGACTACTCTATTCTTGGGCTCTGGTTTAGACGTCTATTAAATTTCCACTGACGGCCCAAATTCTGCCTTGTTTTAGCCTAGACGTCTGGGCTGTGTTTAGACGGCTATTAGACATCTTTTAAATGCAAAAATGCTAGCTGGGATTGAGCTTCAGTCGCCTTTGGCTTGATCAGTTGGGGTTTAGAGACTCTTAAAGGGGACATATTTGCATTTTTTTTTATACACAACAATATCCTTTTAACTTAATAAAGTAACTTTCCATTTAACTACTTGAATTGGTAATATTAGACAAACAAATAACGATGACTATATTAGCGTTCTGAGGTATTTGGTAGATACTTGTTTCTGTTTAAAGCACAAACTTTAGGATGAGTGAGATTGGCCTGTTCTGTTATTGCCGGAGTTTCTGAAGCTCGTGTAAAGACTCCGCCCTCTTCTAAACGGAGGCGGAGCTAAAGCTCATTTGCATTTAAAGGGACACACACACAAAAAGGCACGTTTTTGCTCACACCCAAAAAGGGACCAATTTGACAAGCTATAATAAATGATCTGGGGGAATTTTGAGCTGAAATTTCACAGACACATTCTGGGACACCGTAGGTTTATAATACATCTTGTGAAAAGGGGCATAATATGTCACCTTTAATATCCAGAAATATTATTGATCTGACTACAGACACTATCAGACAAGAACAAAACTGAACTGAATTGATCTGAATAATGACTCGATTGTGTATTTAGAGCTGCTTTACAGCAGAATCCGAACTTGTCTCATGTTTGATAGTTTGCATCCTTGACACTGTTATTTTCCTGTTTATCACTGTGAAGCTGCTTTGAAATAATCTGTAATTCTGTATTGTATAAGCCCTATAGAAATAAAAGGTAACCTTGCTAAGTAAACTGGCGATATAGAGCTAACGGGAAGAGCAAAGGTCCTAGTACTGAGGCTTGAGGAACTCCACACTGAACTCGAGATCGATATAACGCTTCATTTACTGCTAATACAAACTGATGACGTCAGATAAGCATGACCTGAACTGAGCTAATGTGATTCCACTGATGCCAACGGTATAGTTTAGCATATTTAATAGAATGTTGTGAAAGAGACATGTATCCTTATATAACAGCAATAATGAATGATATCAGTGTCTGACCATCTCCGGGTGAATGATATTAGTTGATCAGGCGTGAGTCATGAATGACCTCTGATGTTCAGTTTAAAGGACATGAAGCTGCGAGTGTTTTCCTTTCATTTAATCCAAAGCGACTTACAAGAGAACATGAGCGACTCATACAGTGCTGCCATAATACATTTATAGTACAGTACTGAAGAATTAATGTGTGTGTGTGTGTTTCCACAAGTACAGTAGAATCATCGCTCACAGATACCAAGATCCAAACGTTTCAGACTCTGTTCTAATTCTACACAATTCTCCGAATACTACATATATATATATTTATAGTGTATATGATATATGCACATCTGTATGTGTTGTGTGTGTGTATATATGTCTATGATATATGCAAATCTATATGTGTAGCAAATCGCTGCAAAATGTAACTATATTATTGCACAGCGTTATAAAAAGCTTGCTTTATTCAGTACTCTGGTGTAAAGAGCATCTGATTTCACCAATGCTCCTCTTGTGAACGTAACTAACTAAGTAACTAATGCGTGTTAAAGTCTGTCAGACCCAGTTTACTCATGAATAATGAAAAACAACAACAACAGTAGACGAATGAGTGACAGCTGTCAGCAAGACGAACAGCACGCGAATCGAATCTTTGATTCGGACTCACACGAGTGAACCCGTGTCGAGTAAATGTCATGTTTACAAGAGGCCTCGATGGACATCATCATCATCATCATCTTCATCGTCATCATCGCAGTCTCACGCACCTCTTTGAGCTCCTTCGCCACATCCTTCAGGTCTCCTAAGATGTTCTCCAGATCCTTCACGATGCCCCTGATCTGTCGTTTGACTCGAACTTTATTGACGCCTCCGTCCGCGTCCGCGCTCCCGGACATCCTCGGAACCGGAACCGGAACCCGAACCGGACCCGGTCACCCGAACCTGTGCTGTGCTGCCTGTCCTCTCATGGCGATCACACATGTTAATGTTCGCATGTTTTCTTCCAGATGCTGAAGAATCTCGAGCAGCGCGTCCCGGTGAACACGCGCATGCGCAGTCCGCACACCAACACATGAATCCTGAATAATACAGAGCAGATATTAGATATGATCTGTTATGATTCAGTGCTCATCTGACATTTACATTACAGCAGCTCACACTGATTAATGAACGCCTGTCTGTGCTTATTAATTAGTGTTTAAGAAACAGAAAAACGATTTAATTGCACTCAAGCATTTATCTATTTATTATTTATGTATGTATTTATTTATTAATCACACATTAAACGTCGGCATTTTCTGACAGATGAAAGAGGTGCCGAGCGAAATTACACCTGTCTCTGTAAGGTATACTTGATTGAAGGAGGAGCCTGCGCTGTCACAGCCAATCAGAAACACTCTTCGCCTGTCAGTCATTTCAACTTACAATATCTAACAAAGAATAAGAAATATAATTAAATAATAAAATGAACAAACTGAAGACCTAATATTTATTTAATAAACTTTGATGTTGGTTTGACAAATCCAGGTCTGAAAATTTGAAACAACTTTGAAAAGTTTTAAATTTGAAGGTCTCAGAGAATGTCAAAAAATGTTACTAGCATGTTTTAACATTGTTAACGCATTGTTAACATTTTAGCATGTTGCTAGCATGTTTAAGATGTTGTTGACATTATTTACATATTGTTAACATGTTGCTTACATGATTTAACACAATGCTAACACAAGTTAGCATGTTGCTAACATGATTTAACATGTTGCTAACATGATATAACATGTAGCATGATTTAACATGTTGCTAACATGATATAACATGTAGCATGATTTAACATGTTGCTAACATGATATAACATGTTAATAGCATGATTTAACATGTTGTTAGCATGTTGCTAACATGATTTAACATGTTGCTAACATGATATAACATGTTAATAGCATGATTTAACATGTTGTTAGCATGTTGCTAACATGTTGATAGCATGAATTAGCATATTACTAACAAGTTTTAGCATGTTGCTAGCATTTTAGCATGTTGCTAACATAGCATGTTGCTAGCATGTTTAAGATGTTGTTGACATTACATATTGTTAACATGTTGCTTACATGACTTAACACAATGCTAACACAAGTTAACATGTCGCTAACATGATATAACATGTTAATAGCATGATTTAACATGTTGTTAGCATGTTGCTAACATGTTGATAGCATGAATTAGCATATTACTAACAAGTTTAAGCATGTTGTTCTATAGGATAGTCATTAAGCTTTGCTAGTGATAGCTTAAATGCTCTTAAAAGTCTTATTCTTCAAAAGTTTTGACCCCCTCAATGAAAGTCTATAGTTTTGATCGTCCGTAGGATCAGTTAGAAAAGATACAGCAACGCGAGTCAGAACAGTCTGAAGGTGAAGGTCTGGTGGTTGTAGCTTGAAATCTCTTGGAAGCTCTAGGAGGACACACTGCTTAAAATTAAGTCTCAGAAGAAGAAGCTTAAAGTCCCACTGAAGTGCGAATCGCGCAGCATTATTCACTGCGCTGACGTAACTTCCACTGAAACAGGAAGACAGGGCGGGGCATATCGATCAGCTCCTCCCCCTTTTTAAATAGCCAATAGTGTTTAGCTTCTATCACAGCTCGGCAAGCCGTTGATCTCGGTAAAGCCGCAGTTTCCTCCTAATCTCTGACGTGAAACAGACCTCATTCGCCCCAATGGAAGCATATGTACACTTTGAATCGTTCCCTATCCCCTGTATAGTGCATTATGTGCCGTTCACCATGTATGATATAGTAAATGTGTGAACAAGTGACTGATGTCAGCCGCAGCTTCAGCGTCAGTTTATAATCTAGGGGGCGGAGCTTCAGATTGTCGAGAGCATTTGATTGGACAGTGCAGAGTGATAGAAGTGAGAGATTGTGAGTTTTGAACGCTTATATCTACTTAATGCGAGTTTTGTCATAGTTTTGGAGCACACTAGCTTATAGATAACAATAAAGCTGACATATTCATACTAAAAGCCAAAAAACTTCCATTTTGATTTCATGTGGACTTTAAATATACGTAGCTCAAGCCAACATAATGATATATTCAAATATATGTAAATAATCCTCACAGCAAGCAGAGCCAAAAAACCTGAAAGAGAACAGTACATTTCAAACCAGTTATTTTAACCATTGGGATGCTATTACAGTTTTTTATTAATATTTTTAATGAGTTTTTACTTTTTATATTTTCCGTTTTTATTTTAAGTTTTAATGTTTTGATTTTTATTTTATTTTTCATTTTTATGATGGCAGATTTCATAAAACATTTTACACATGAACACTCTCAGTGACACAGCAGCTCAAAATGCGATTTAGATTATATATTCGAATATTAATAACAATAAACAGTGCGCACAAATGAGTGTCACGTGCTGCTGTTTGGTGGAGTGAACACGCGCGCACCTGATTGGCTGTTATCGGGTGACGTCAGCGCTGCGGAAGTAGGGCAAAAGTCACGGCGGAGTGTTTCACAGCAGATCCGAAGACTTTCACACTGATCGCTCCCGAGAAACATCATCATCATCATCATCATAAACAGAAATATCATCTAAACATGTCTGTGCCTTTGACTTTCGACGGTCGAGTGGTGCTGGTGACGGGAGCCGGCGGAGGTCAGTTTTAGCTTCATAAACTCATGCGTTATGCAAATACATGCAAGTATGTTAATGCAAAGTTCACTAACAGAGGGATGCAGTTATTTTTGCAGAAGTATAATGTGTAAATGCATCAGACAAACGCTTTCCGAGAGGGTTTACAGCAGGAAACAGAGAGCAGAATAATTCTCTATTATCCTTACTTTATTGTGAAAGTTACTGCTGACACGTGAATATAGATGTGTAATATTTATGCACGTGCATTATTTGGGGTATTATATTGAGCTGAAAGGCTTTTATAAATGCTTAAGCGTGTTGTTTGGCAGTGAATCAGCTTTTCTGAGTCGATCAAAGTGCAAACAGCAGATAAGACTGAGTGACTGATGCCCTCATGATTATCTGATGCTGATATTCATAAATCATGTGAATCATGTGTGTTTTTGTGCAGGTTTGGGGAGGGAATATGCGCTGGCGTTCGGGCAGAGAGGAGCCGCTGTCATCGGTGATCGGATCTCTAAATGATTCAGTTCAAATGAGTCGATGCTTATGATTCGTTTTGTAGAGCTGTGTTTTCTGTTCTCGTTCCCACAGTCAATGATCTGGGAGGAGATATTAAAGGAGGAGGCAGGAGTTCTGCGGCTGCGGATCGAGTTGTGGAGGAGATCAGAGCTAACGGAGGGAAAGCCGTGGCCAACTACGGTAACGATTCACCTGTCAATCATTCACACCTGTCAATCAATCACACCTGTCCTGATGCTGATCCTGTATCTTCACCGCACAGATTCAGTGGAAGACGGAGAGAAGCTCATACAGACGGCGCTGGAGGCGTTCGGACGAATAGGTGACCTGTGATATTATTATTCATAATCAGCGCTGGTTCCGGAGGGATTTTCTTCATTCATTTCTTCCATAGGGATTTAAAAGAAAAAAGTCTTGGTTAAAGCACTACAATACATGAAACGAACCAGCCGGCTATTAGGAGAACTTTGTCAGTCTCTAACAAAAACTCAAAGTCTTTAATGAGGAAAAGAACCACAATCCCATGATGCATTGCCAATGATTTTCACCACTAATTCAGCGGTTAAACATGATTATTGTAAAACAAGTTGAAGTAATGCGAACAGACGGCTTCAGCGGAAGCGTATTCCATCGATTAACAACCTTGTTACGAAAGAGTTTATAAGTTATCTGTCAAAATCGGTTCCCCTATGGAGAAAACGAATGGTGCTTTTACTTCTGGAACCCCACATTTTAGTACAAAGATCATATTGAAGGTGCAGATTTCTGTTGTTCGTTAGAATAAATGCATTGATGTCCATGTGGTTGAGTTTGTGGCGTGTTGTTTTGCAGATGTCGTGGTGAATAACGCTGGGTAAGTGGATGATTGTGATCTCTGGCTCTCTGAGAGCGAACGGCGTGAGTTGTAAATCTCCTCTGCTGTTTCCGAAGGATCCTGCGGGACCGGTCTTTCGCTCGGACCAGTGACGTGGACTGGGGTACGTGAAGAAACATCGAGTCTCGCTTCACACAGCACAGAGCGATTCAAAGCAGCTTCACAGTAATGAACTAAATCAGTGATGCAAACTTCATCAAATATGAGAGGAATTCAGATTGTGCTGTAAAGCCAGAATAGAGTCAGTGTGAATCTTGAATCAATGTTGCAAAATACGTCAATTATTTAAAGTCCCCCTGTGGTGTAAATCCAGCTTTTAATGTTGTTTATGTGACTATGTGGTGTTTTTAATATGCTTTAAGACAAAGCATGTGTAAATTCATAAGTCGACAGCATTGCTGAGTATTTCCTCCTTAAAACTGCAGTGAACCAAAGACAGTCTCAAAAACACGCTTTGAAATCGCTGGTGTTTCTGACGTCACAAACTACCTTGTAACCAATCAGATCAACGTGTGATCGTCAACCAGTGGATCTCTGAGCTGAGTGAGTGAGTGGATCATATGCTCATTTGCATATTCATAGAGCCGCGCATACTAAATGAGGCGAGGGTGTCGAGTTACATTCAAGATATTTTAAGGCATGAAGGAACGTTTAAATATGTAATTTTGGTGATCAAAGATGAGTTCTAACGGATAAAATGATCGACTACAGGGGGACTTTAACCGAGTTGAGCTGATGTATCACACATGTTTAAGGGATAAAGCTGACTGTGAAGCGTGTGTTTCAGACCTGATTCACCGTGTTCATCTGAGAGGCTCGTTCCTCGTCACGAGAGCCGCCTGGAACCACATGAAGAACCAGAAGTTCGGGAGGTACGGAGAACCGTAGTGTTTCAACCAAGCGGCGACCTTCCCATCTCTCTCTTGAATCCAAGTGACGTTTAAATTATATTAAGCCTTAAAGTTCTGCATAATTAAGGGCGTGGCCACTTGAGTGACAGGTGGATTGCAGCTGATGTCACTACTAGCCGTTTGTCTGCTGTCTGCTAGCGTCACGTCACCTCAGCTAATCCGCCTCGCTGCACATTTTTGTTTATCCGAGAGTGACGTGCGGTGACCATAGACTATAATTTAAACGTCACTTCAGACCGGAAGGTTGCCGCTTGGCGGTGACGCTTTGGCCTTCAAAAATGCTCTTCCGAAAGCGACGGGTGACGTCACGGACACGACGCCCAGTGCTTTATACAGTCTGTGGTTTCACCTGAACGTGATGTTTTATCCCGACGGGTTTTCCTTGCGTCTGTGCGCAGGATCATCATGACGTCGTCCGCGGCGGGAATCTATGGGAACTTCGGGCAGGCGAACTACAGCGCGGCGAAGCTGGGTCTGCTGGGACTGTCCAACACACTGGCCATCGAAGGCCAGAAGTACAACATCCACTGCAACACGGTGGCGCCGACCGCAGGATCCCGGCTCACCGAGACCGTCATGCCTCCAGGTGCTGAGCCAATCACGCGAGAGTGACGTCATCACGTGAGCGCAGGGCTGCACAATTATGAGAAAAATCATAATTGTCGATTATGTCCTTGAAATTGTAATTACGATTATTACAATTTACATTGAATGATGTTTTGAATAGCCTTATACCAGTGGTTCTCAGCTCGTTTAACCATGGGTCATTAAGCCGCGACACACCTTTTTAGGAATTAGGAACAGTATATATGTGTATATATATGTTGGTATGAGGTTGGTATGGTACGTGATTCGCCTCTCACAGCGTAACTCTAAACGCACCGCAGAATGATGTAATTGGACTTTTTTTTGTAATCGCGGCTTTGAACGATTACGTAATCATGGCATCCGTTATCGTAATCGCATTTAGAAATTCAGTTAATTGTGCAGCCCTTCGTGAGAGTGATGTCATCAGGTGATAGTGATGTCATCAGGTGAGAGTGAGGGGAGAGTGACATCATCAGGTGAGAGTGAGGTGAGCGTGATGTCATCAGGTGAAAGTGAGGTGAGAATGACATCATCAGGTGAGAGTGATGTCATTTGGTGAGAGTGAGGGGAGAGTGATGTCATCAGGTGAGAGTGAGGTGAGAATGACATCATCAGGTGAGAGTGATGTCATTTGGTGAGAGTGAGGGGAGAGTGATGTCATCAGGTGAGAGTGAGGTGAGAGTGACATCATCAGGTGAGAGTGAGGTGAGAGTGACGTCATCAGGTGAGAGTGAGGTGAGAGTGATGTCATCAGGTGAGAGTGATGTCATCAGGTGAGAGTGTGGTGAGAGTCATCAGGTGAGAGTGATGTCATCAGGTGAGAGTGAGGAGAGATTGATGTCATCAGGTGAGAGTGAGGAGAGATTGATGTCATCAGGTGAGAGTGATGTCATCAGGTGAGAGTGATGTCATCAGGTGAGAGTGAGGGGAGAGTGATGTCATCAGGTGAGAGTGAGGTGAGCGTGATGTCATCAGGTGAGAGTGAGGTGAGCGTGATGTCATCAGGTGAGAGTGAGGTGAGAGTGATGTCATCAGGAGAGAGTGAGGTGAGAGTGACATCATCAGGTGAGAGTGAGGTGAGAGTGACGTCATCAGGTGAGAGTGAGGTGAGAGTGATGTCATCAGGTGAGAGTGATGTCATTTGGTGAGAGTGAGGGGAGAGTGATGTCATCAGGTGAGAGTGAGGTGAGAGTGACATCATCAGGTGAGAGTGAGGTGAGAGTGACGTCATCAGGTGAGAGTGAGGTGAGAGTGATGTCATCAGGTGAGAGTGATGTCATCAGGTGAGAGTGTGGTGAGAGTCATCAGGTGAGAGTGATGTCATCAGGTGAGAGTGAGGAGAGATTGATGTCATCAGGTGAGAGTGAGGAGAGATTGATGTCATCAGGTGAGAGTGATGTCATCAGGTGAGAGTGATGTCATCAGGTGAGAGTGAGGGGAGAGTGATGTCATCAGGTGAGAGTGAGGTGAGCGTGATGTCATCAGGTGAGAGTGAGGTGAGCGTGATGTCATCAGGTGAGAGTGAGGTGAGAGTGATGTCATCAGGAGAGAGTGAGGTGAGAGTGATGTCATCAGGAGAGAGTGAGGTGAGAGTGACGTCATCAGGAGAGAGTGAGGTGAGAGTGATGTCATCAGGTGAGAGTGATGTCATCAGGTGAGAGTGATGTCATCAGGTGAGAGTGATGTCATCAGGTGAGAGTAAGGTGAGAATGACGTCATCAGGTGAGAGTGAGGTGAGAGTGATGTCATCAGATGAGAGTGAGGTGAGAGTGATGTCATCAGGTGAGAGTGACGTCATCAGATGAGAGTGAGGTGAGCGTGATGTCATCAGGTGAGCGTGACGTCATCAGGTGAGAGTGAGGTGAGCGTGATGTCATCAGGTGAGAGTGACGTCATCAGGTGAGAGTGAGGTGAGAGTGATGTCATCAGGTGAGAGTGAGGTGAGAGTGATGTCATCAGGTGAGAGTGAGGAGAGAGTGATGTCATCAGGTGAGAGTGAGGTGAGAGTGATGTCATCAGGTGAGAGTGATGTCATCAGGTGAGTGTGGTGAGAGTCATCAGGTGAGAGTGATGTCATCAGGTGAGAGTGATGTCATCAGGTGAGAGTGAGGTGAGAGTGACGTCATCAGGTGCGAGTTAGGTGAGAGTGATGTCATCAGGTGAGAGTGAGGAGAGAGTGATGTCATCAGGTGAGAGTGAGGAGAGAGTGATGTCATCAGGTGAGAGTGATGTCATCAGGTGAGAGTGAGGAGAGAGTGATGTCATCAGGTGAGAGTGAGGTGAGCGTGATGTCATCAGGTGAGAGTGAGGAGAGAGTGATGTCATCAGATGAGAGTGAGGTGAGAATGATGTCATCAGGTGAGAGTGAGGTGAGAGTGATGTCATCAGGTGAGAGTGAGGAGAGAGTGATGTCATCAGGTGAGAGTGAGGTGAGCGTGATGTCATCAGGTGAGAGTGAGGTGAGAGTGATGTCATCAGGTGAGAGTGAGGTGAGCGTGATGTCATCAGGTGAGAGTGAGGAGAGAGTGATGTCATCAGGTGAGAGTGATGTCATCAGGTGAGAGTGAGGAGAGAGTGATGTCATCAGGTGAGAGTGAGGAGAGAGTGATGTCATCAGGTGAGAGTGATGTCATCAGGTGAGAGTGAGGAGAGAGTGATGTCATCAGGTGAGAGTGAGGTGAGCGTGATGTCATCAGGTGAGAGTGAGGAGAGAGTGATGTCATCAGATGAGAGTGAGGTGAGAATGATGTCATCAGGTGAGAGTGAGGTGAGAGTGATGTCATCAGGTGAGAGTGAGGAGAGAGTGATGTCATCAGGTGAGAGTGAGGTGAGCGTGATGTCATCAGGTGAGAGTGAGGAGAGAGTGATGTCATCAGGTGAGAGTGAGGTGAGCGTGATGTCATCAGGTGAGAGTGAGGAGAGAGTGATGTCATCAGGTTAGAGTGAGGTGAGCGTGATGTCATCAGGTGAGAGTGAGGAGAGAGTGATGTCATCAGGTGAGAGTGAGGTGAGCGTGATGTCATCAGGTGAGAGTGAGGTGAGAGTGATGTCATCAGGTGAGAGTGAGGTGAGAGTGATGTCATCAGGTGAGAGTGATGTCATCAGGTGAGAGTGATGTCATCAGGTGAGAGTGAGGTGAGAGTGATGTCATCAGGTGAGAGTGATGTCATCAGGTGAGAGTGATGTCATCAGGTGAGAGTGAGGTGAGAGTGATGTCATCAGGTGAGAGTGAGGTGAGCGTGATGTCATCAGGTGAGAGTGAGGAGAGAGTGATGTCATCAGGTTAGAGTGAGGTGAGCGTGATGTCATCAGGTGAGAGTGAGGAGAGAGTGATGTCATCAGGTGAGAGTGAGGTGAGCGTGATGTCATCAGGTGAGAGTGAGGTGAGAGTGATGTCATCAGGTGAGAGTGAGGTGAGAGTGATGTCATCAGGTGAGAGTGATGTCATCAGGTGAGAGTGATGTCATCAGGTGAGAGTGAGGTGAGAGTGATGTCATCAGGTGAGAGTGATGTCATCAGGTGAGAGTGATGTCATCAGGTGAGAGTGAGGTGAGAGTGATGTCATCAGGTGAGAGTGAGGTGAGAGTGATGTCATCAGGTGAGAGTGAGGAGAGAGTGATGTCATCAGGTGAGAGTGAGGTGAGCGTGATGTCATCAGGTGAGAGTGAGGTGAGCGTGATGTCATCAGGTGAGAGTGAGGTGAGCGTGATGTCATCAGGTGAGAGTGAGGAGAGAGTGATGTCATCAGGTGAGAGTGAGGTGAGCGTGATGTCATCAGGTGAGAGTGAGGTGAGAGTGATGTCATCAGGTGAGAGTCAAGTCAAGTCAAGTCAACTTTATTTATATAGCGCTTTTCACAATACAGATTGTATCAAAGCAGCTTCACAGTATTAAATAAAATAGTACATCAGTGTATGTTTCTGGTGAGAGTGAGGTGAGAGTGACGTCATCAGGTGAGAGTGAGGTGAGAGTGATGTCATCAGGTGAGAGTGAGGTGAGAGTGACGTCATCAGGTGAGAGTGAGGTGAGAGTGACGTCATCAGGTGAGAGTAAGGTGAGAGTGACGTCATCAGGTGAGAGTGATGTCATCAGATGAGAGTGAGGTGAGAGTGATGTCATCAGGTGAGAGTGAGGTGAGAGTGACGTCATCAGGTGAGAGTGAGGTGAGAGTGATGTCATCAGGTGAGAGTAAGGTGAGAGTGACGTCATCAGGTGAGAGTGATGTCATCAGGTGAGAGTGATGTCATCAGGTGAGAGTGACGTCATCAGATGAGAGTGAGGTGAGCGTGATGTCATCAGGTGAGAGTGATGTCATCATCACGTGTGTGTGGACCGCACTGACTGCTCTTCTCCTTCAGATCTGCTGGAGTCGCTGAAGGCCGAGTACGTGGCGCCGCTGGTGCTGTGGTTGAGTCACGAGTCGTGTCGGGAGAACGGAGGCCTGTTCGAGGTGTTTAACTGCACACTGTACCTTGAGTGCACTAATTACTGTACAAGTGTTTGATTACAGCACACATGTAAATGTAAACGTTTATCCATCATCTCAAGTGTTTTCTACATGACACTCTTCAGCTGCTGCTTGTGTTTCAGGTCGGCGCCGGCTGGATCGGGAAATGTAAGTTGTGCTGTGAAACTCCTGATCTCTGTGGGAGAAGATCAGCACCAGATCCTCCAATCGACCCGTGACTCACTGTTAACGCCTTTATGCAGAGCTCTTATATAACATGCTCACATATACATCTATATTTAGTGCTGTTTAAGAATCATCAAAACTAGTGCTCATACATCTGTGTGTGTGTTTGTGTGTGTGTGTGTTTGTCTGTGCGTCTGTCTGTCCGTGTGTTTGTCTGTGCGTCTGTGTGTCTCTTTGTGTGTGTGTGTGTAGTGCGCTGGGAGAGGACTCTGGGTCGAACGGTGCGTCAGAAGAACGAGATCATGACGCCGGAGGCCGTGAGAGACTCTTGGAACGAGATCTGTGACTTTACTGACGCCACAAAACCCGCCAGCATTCAGGGTAACCACACACACACACACACACACACACACACACTCATTACAGCTGTTAGCCAATCAAACGCTGTGAACGCTCAGCGTGTGTCTGTCACATAGAGGTAATGAATAAAAAAACCTTGCTGTGTTCTGTGCTAGACTGAGACTACAGCACTGTGTACTGTTCTCCTCTCGCTCGTCTGATTGCTCCTGTTCTCCTCAAGTCTCTTTGGATAAAAGCATCGGCTAAATGATTAGATGTAAATGTAATGAACATCACTGTGTTCCTGAAGAGTCTCTGCAGACGCTGGTGGAGGTTCTGTCTAAAGTGGATTCTGGACGAGGAATCGGAACCAATCCGACCGGATCCTCAGCGACAAACCCTGTGAGAAACATCAACACACACACCGCAAAACATCAACACACACACCGCAAACAATCCTCCAAACAAGTCTCGTTCTCCAGCACACACATCTACGCATTCTGAAATCATGACACATGTCTGGAGAAGTGTTCTATCACACACAGGTCCATGGAAAAAGTTTTAAAAAGTTATAAAGGTTTAAGTTTAAAATGATTTATGAACAATATTTTATATAAAACAGATTCACACAGTGGTTGGATTTGTGATTTGCAGTAGTTTTTCTCTCTCAAATTTTACAAACACACACACAATTTATTTATTAAACACACACACACACACACACACAATTATCGCTGTATCATTTATCCAATTGGCTTTAATATGTATAAGCAGAAAACAGGAATCAAGGGAGTATTTACTTTATAGGCGAAACCTGAGAAAATGGCACCATAAAAAAAAAAAGTAAAATATTTAGATTTTGAATATTTGTGCTGGAAACCGAGACAGAAACACTGAGGAAGAACAGGATCAGAGTCCATCAGCAGCTCTCAATCAGGTCCAGTGAGATATGCTGTGGTGTTTTGCAGTCGGAGGCCGTGGGACACACTCTTCCGGAGATCAGCTTCTCCTACACACACATGAACTGTATCCTGTACGCGCTGGGAGTGGGAATGTCCACCGGAGACCCGGATCACCTGCGGTTCCTGTACGAGGGCCAGGAGGACTTCTGCTGTCTGCCCACATTCAGCGTGATCGCGGCCCAGAGCGCCATAACCGGCCTCGGCAGCGTCCCGGGACTCCAGATCGACTTCAGCAGGGTGAGTGTGTGTGTGTGTGTGTGTGTGTGTGTGTGTGTGTGTGTGTGTGTGTGTGTGTGTGTGTGTGTGTGTGTGACAGAACCGGGCTAATATGGTCATACTTCCTGGTTCTGGTAAGAACTCGAGCTGCTGCGTTTTGGACCAGCTGTAGTTTGTTTATTAAGCGTGCAGGGCAACCACCCATAGTAGCATTACAATAATCTAGCCTTGAGCTCATGAACGCATGAACTAATTGTTCCGCATTTATCAATGAGAGCATATGGCGTAATTTAGATATATTTTTAAGATGGAAGAATGCGGTTTTACAGTCTAGACACGTGACTTTCAATTGAAAGATTGGTATCAAAAAGCACACACACACACACACACACACACACACACACACACCCAGGTTCCTAACCGACGACGAAGACTTAACAGAGCAGCCATCAAGTGTTAGACGGTATTCTAGGTTATTACGTGAGGACGTTTTTTTGTCCAATAATTAGAAACTCTGTTTTTTCAGAATTTAGAAGTAGGAAATTACTAGTCATCCAATTTTTTATATCCGCTGTGCATTCCCTTAATTTTGTGAATTGGTAAGTTTCGTTAGGTTTTGAAGAAATATAGAGCTGAGTATCGTCGGCATAACAGTGAAAGCTAATGCCATGTTTCCTAATGATATCTCCTAATGGTAGCATTAACAGAGTGTGTGTGTGTGTGTGTGTGAGGGTAGCATGTACAGAGTGAACAGCAACGGTCCTAGTACTGAGCCTTGAGGTACGCCATGATCGAATGAGTGAGTGAGTGAGTGTGTGTGTGTGTGTGTCCTCAGTGATGTCATCAGTGTGTGTGTCTTTCAGCTGCTGCACGGAGAGCAGTATCTGGAGCTGTTCAAACCGCTGCCCACATCAGGTGATCATCAGCAAACGCTCAGCTTCTCCTCACACACACACACACACACACACACACACTCCTCATGTGTTTCTGAAGATGTTTCTCTCCTCACACACACACACACTCCTCATGTGTTTCTGAAGACGTTTCTCTCCTCACACACACACACTCCTCATGTGTTTCTGAAGACGTTTCTCTCCTCACACACACACACTCCTCGTGTTACTGAAGGTGTGTGTCTCCTCAGGGACGCTGACGTCACGGGCCGTGGTCGCAGATGTGCTGGATAAAGGGTCCGGGATGATCGTCCTGCTCGATGGTGAGAAACAACATCAGTGTGAATCACACACACACACACGCACGCACGCACGCACACGCGTTTGGGTTCAGCAAGATAGTTTAATTAGAAGTCTCTCACAAATGTTGCATTTATCTAATCAAAAATAATCATTTTTTTAAAATATTATTCTAATGTAAATCCGCTGTTTTCTATGTGAATATACAGTAAAGTGTAATTTATTCCTGTGATCAAAGCTGAATTAATTTCATCGTGTGTGTGTGTGTCTCAGTTCATACGTACAGCGGCGGAGAGCTGGTGTGTTATAATCAGTTCTCGTTGTTCATCGTCGGCGCTGGAGGGTTCGGTGGGAAGCGGACGTCCCAGAAGGCCATGGTGAATATCACGTCACACACACACACACACACACACACACACACACACACACACACACACACACACCAGCTGCATAGAGTCACACACAGGCACTGATTCCCCAGTGTGTGTGTTTGTGTTGCTTCAGGTCACGGCTCCTATTCCAGACAGACCCGCTGACGCTGTGATCGTGGAGCAAACGTCTCGAGATCAGGTGACATCACACCGCATCACTCATGACATCAGTCCTCATGACATCACGCCGCATCACTCATGACATCACGCCGCATCACTCATGACATCACGCCGCATCACTCATGACATCACTCCTCATCACTCATGACATCACTCCTCATGACATCACCCCGCATCACTCATGACTAGGGATGTTGCGGTGACGGATTTTTTCCACCGGTTAATTGACGTGTAAAAAAAACGGTAATCCCGGTGTCACCGGGGTTGCGTGTCGGGGATTTCGGGTGGCCGAAAATGCGCACGTGCACACGTCTCAATTTACTTTCACTTTAATTAGCGGCAATTCAGTAGCATTTGTTTGAATTAATCATGGGTTAATTTATTTTATTCTTAATAAAAATACACAAAACAATAAGACACTCGCTTGTATTACACACATCTTTATTGCAAAATGAATAATAACTTAACACACCATGTAAAAACTAAACAAAAGCACTTATGAAACACCTTTAAAGTGCATTTATTAACAAAACGAACCACTGCACACATCGTGCAAGTATCAAACAAGAAATTATATATAAAAAATCACTATTCGTTAAATAAAGTGCCTGCCTTTTTCAGCTAAAAAAAAACAAACAAAAAAAACACCGCACAACCATCGAATATGAAACGAACGAACATCAAAAACTTCGTTAAATAAGGTAGCCTACCCGAATAATCACTGGACACTTAAGTGCAAAAAAAAAAGCTAATATAAAAATTAAACTCACGTTTGCATTTCTCTTTGAAACCAGATCTTCCGCCATCCTTTGCCAGTTAGCTCGCCTCACTCTCCTCAAATGATAAATGAAATCGGACACCTGCTGCTTTACTGCGGCGCTCGTTCCCGCTTACGCTAAATTAAGAAGGCACATAGTCACTAACTGAATTAAGTGCTTTATTACTATAGGCTAAAACTTCAACACGATGGGGACGGTGACGGTGGTCAAGTGCTATGACCGGTAGGTGGGTTAAACACCGTGTATCACCGGTAACACCGACTATCGCAACAAGCCTACTCATGACATCACTCCTCATGACATCACCCCGCATCACTCATGACATCACTCCTCATGACATCACCCCGCATCACTCATGACATCACTCCTCATGACATCTCATGACATCACGCCGCATCACTCATGACATCACGCCGTATCACTCATGACATCACACCACATCACGCCGCATCACTCATGACATCACGCCGCATCACTCATGACATCACTCATGACATCACACCGCATCACTCATGACATCACTCCTCATGCCATCACGCTGCATCACTCATGACATCACTCCTCATGACATCACACCGCATCACTCATGACATCACTCCTCATGACATCACACCGCATCACTTATGACATCACTCCTCATGACATCACACCGCATCACTCATGACATCACTCCTCATGACATCACACCGCATCACTCATGACATCACTCCTCATGACATCACTCCGCATCACTCATGACATCACGCCGTATCACTCATGACATCACACCACATCACGCCGCATCACTCATGACATCACGACGCATCACTCATGACATCACTCCTCATGACATCACGCCACATCACTCATGACATCACGCCGCATCACTCATGACATCACTCATGACATCACTCCTCATGACATCACGCTGCATCACTCATGACATCACACCGCATCACTCATGACATCACTCCTCATGCCATCACGCTGCATCACTCATGACATCACTCCTCATGACATCACGCCGCATCACTCATGACATCACTCCTCATGACATCACACCGCATCACTCATGACATCACTCCTCATGACATCACACCGCATCACTCATGACATCACTCCTCATGACATCACACCGCATCACTCATGACATCACTCCTCATGACATCACGCCGCATCACTCATGACATCACGCCGTATCACTCATGACATCACACCACATCACGCCGCATCACTCATGACATCACGCCGCATCACTCATGACATCACTCATGACATCACGCCGCATCACTCATGACATCACGCTGCATCACTCATGACATCACTCCTCATGACATCACACCGCATCACTCATGACATCACTCCTCATGACATCACACCGCATCACTCATGACATCACGCCGTATCACTCATGACATCACACCACATCACGCCGCATCACTCATGACATCACTCCTCATGACATCACTCCTCATGACATCACGCCACATCACTCATGACATCACGCCGCATCACTCATGACATCACGCCGCATCACTTATGACATTACGCCGTATCACTCATGACATCACTCCTCATGACATCACGCCGCATCACTCATGACATCACGCCGCATCACTCATGACATCACGCCGCATCACTCATGACATCACACCGCATCACTCATGACATCACTCCTCATGACATCACACCGCATCACTCATGACATCACGCGGTATCACTCATGACATCACACCACATCACGCCGCATCACTCATGACATCACGCCACATCACTCATGACATCACTCCTCATGACATCACGCCGCATCACTCATGACATCACTCCTCATGACATCACGCCGCATCACTCATGACATCACGCCGCATCACTCATGACATCATGCCGCATCACTCATGACATTACGCCGCATCACTCATGACATTACGCCGTATCACTCATGACATCACACCACATCACGCCGCATCACTCATGACATCACGCCGCATCACTCATGACATCACTCCTCATGACATCACGCCGCATCACTCATGACATCACGCCGCATCACTCATGACATCACGCCGCATCACTCATGACATCACGCCGCATCACTCATGACATTACGCCGTATCACTCATGACATCACTCCTCATGACATCACACCGCATCACTCATGACATCACTCCTCATGACATCACACCGCATCACTCATGACATCACTCCTCATGACATCACGCCGCATCACTCATGACATCACGCCGTATCACTCATGACATCACACCACATCACGCCGCATCACTCATGACATCACTCATGACATCACGCCGCATCACTCATGACATCACGCTGCATCACTCATGACATCACTCCTCATGACATCACACAGCATCACTCATGACATCACTCCTCATGACATCACACCGCATCACTCATGACATCACGCCGTATCACTCATGACATCACACCACATCACGCCGCATCACTCATGACATCACTCCTCATGACATCACGCCACATTACTCATGACATCACGCCGCATCACTCATGACATCACGCCGCATCACTCATGACATTACGCCGTATCACTCATGACATCACTCCTCATGACATCACGCCGCATCACTCATGACATCACGCCGCATCACTCATGACATCACACCGCATCACTCATGACATCACTCCTCATGACATCACACCGCATCACTCATGACATCACGCGGTATCACTCATGACATCACACCACATCACGCCGCATCACTCATGACATCACGCCACATCACTCATGACATCACTCCTCATGACATCACGCCGCATCACTCATGACATCACTCCTCATGACATCACGCCGCATCACTCATGACATCACGCCGCATCACTCATGACATCACCCCGCATCACTCATGACATTACATCGTATCACTCATGACATTACGCCGTATCACTCATGACATCACACCACATCACGCCGCATCACTCATGACATCACGCCGCATCACTCATGACATCACTCCTCATGACATCACGCCGCATCACTCATGACATCACTCCTCATGACATCACGCCGCATCACTCATGACATCACGCCGCATCACTCATGACATCACGCCGCATCACTCATGACATCACGCCGCATCACTCATGACATTACGCCGTATCACTCATGACATCACTCCTCATGACATCACACCGCATCACTCATGACATCACTCCTCATGACATCACACCGCATCACTCATGACATCACTCCTCATGACATCACACCGCATCACTCATGACATCACTCCTCATGACATCACACCGCATCACTCATGACATCACTCCTCATGACATCACACCGCATCACTCATGACATCACTCCTCATGACATCACACCACATCACGCCGCATCACTCATGACATCACTCCTCATGACATCACGCCGCATCACTCATGACATCACGCCGCATCACTCATGACATCACGCCGCATCACTCATGACATCACTCCTCATGACATCACACCGCATCACCCATGACATCACGCGGTATCACTCATGACATCACACCACATCACGCCGCATCACTCATGACATCACGCCGCATCACTCATGACATCACTCCTCATGACATCACGCCGCATCACTCATGACATCACTCCTCATGACATCACGCCGCATCACTCATGACATCACGCCGCATCACTCATGACATCACGCCGCATCACTCATGACATCACGCCGTATCACTCATGACATTACGCCGTATCACTCATGACATTACGCCACATCACGCCGCATCACTCATGACATCACTCCTCATGACATCACGCCGCATCACTCATGACATCACGCCGCATCACTCATGACATCACGCCGCATCACTCATGACATCACGCCGCATCACTCATGACATTACGCCGTATCACTCATGACATCATGACATTTTTAGACTCTTAATGACTGGAATGCGAGGAATGCTTCAGTACACATAGAAAAACTAAAACTTTACCAAAAAATGATTTTATAATGTCTACATGTGTCTCTGAATGCACACTGCAGAGAAACTGGCTTTAGGACCCAGAGGAACAGCTCATTTATGCCATATAGAGATACAAGGCCATTCAGAGTCATGAAATATCATGTTATATTATTATTTTCCACAAGAGGTCGGCAAAGACACACAATGTAAGATATTTAGAGCGGAATTAAAAGGGTTATGCATGAAATTGTTATTTTGAATTTAAGTTGAATTTGATCAAATCTAGTCATTTAAAGGTAAATAACAACAAAATAACAACCAAAAAATCTCCAAAAACATTGCATTCAAAAATTGAAAAAATATTATAAAAATAAAATAAATTAAGCTTTCTGGACAAAAAAATAATTATAATTTTATGGCTTCATTTTCATTTTGACCCTGTGAGGGAAGGATGAGGGTTAAATTGATCAAAAGTGACTTTCAGAAACATTAAAGTCTACCTGAACTCAAATATATGAATATAGCGTATATGAATATTGTTTATGATGTGTTGTTCTGTTCAGGCGGCTCTGTACCGGTTGAGTGGCGACTGGAATCCGCTGCACATCGACCCCAGTTTCGCCGCTCTGGGAGGTACAACATTTGTTAAAATATTCCAGATTAATATGCAGTCATCCAATAAAGTATTTTTGTCTTGTTTCCAGTCCAAATATCTAAAAATTCTTAAAACAAGATGCATTTATTACTAAAGTATATCATGATAAGATATCATGTCTTGTTTTCTAGGGCAATAAATCAAAATTAAGTGAGTTGTTGCTTAAAAAAAGCAAAATGATCTGCCAGTGGGGTGAGAAAAAATAATCTTGTTTCTGTGTGAATTAACATTTTTTTTCTAACCCCAATGGCAGAAAGTTTAGCTTTTTTAAGCAACAAATCACTTAATTTTTATTTATTTCCCTAGAAAACACAACATCAAATCTAATGTCATTTTACTACTTTAGTAAATGCATCTTGATTTAAGAATTTGTAGATATTTGGACTGGAAACAAGACAAAAACACTAAGTAAGAAAAGCATGTTTTGCAGTGAAGGCATCACTGAGACTCTCACACTGTTTCTGACTGTTGATGTTCTAACCGCAGGATTTGAGTCTCCAATCCTTCACGGCTTGTGTTCGTTTGGTTTCGCCGCTCGTCACGTTCTCAAGCGGTACGCCGGAAATGATGTTTCCAGATTCAAGTCCATCAAGGTAAAGCAGCGCCGACAGCGAGAGTTCAGCAGCGCTTTATCATCCACACACACACACACACACACACACACACACACACTAGGGGTTGCACGACTACTGATTTCTGCTAGTCGATTTCTTATCAAAACAATACTCGAGTTACTCGACTACTCGTCGTTCATGCTACTGTAAATGAAAAGACATGAAATAGCTAGATCTTATCAATAAACATTTATTTATTCATAGCCTAAGCTTAATCCTTTGCTGAATGATACTTCTTCGTCGTCATCATGGAGAGCGCAGTTTGTTTGCATAGCAACGACAGACGCCACGGGAGCGCGAGCGCTTGTAGGAGACAGCGGCACGGCCACGCGCGCTTTCCACACGTTTTTAGACGCAATATGTGAACGGCCTCTTGCAGAGTTGGCCAATTACAATATTTTTGTCATCCTTGATGAAATAGTTCCACACATCTGACGTGTGGTGTCTGTTGGTGACGTTCGCCATTTTTAATTCATTTATGGTTAATGGACGCTCGAGTACTCGATTGTTTCCGACAGCGTCGACTAGTGGTTGAAGTAGTCGATCGATCGACTACTCGACTAGTATATGCAAGCCCTAACACACACACACACACACACACACACACACACACACACACACACACACACACACACAGTCAAACGTTCTTGATCGGTACGAGTTTTTATGCTGGCGCTCGCAACGCCAAGGTCATGGGTTCGACTCCCAGGGAAAGCAGGAACTGATAAGAGTGTAGATGTGTAGCTGGAAATGCAGTGTAAGTGGCTTTGGATAAAAGCTTCTGCCAAATGCATGAATGTAAATGTAATGTAAACGTATCATTGTGAAGCTTAAACACTGAAAAATCATGAACTTCAACCAAATCGACGTGTGTAAAAGAGCAGTCGGCTGGTTAACGAGTGTGTGTGTGTGTGTGTGTGTGTGTGTTCTCAGGTGCGTTTCGTGAAGCCGGTGTTTCCAGGACAGTCTCTGCAGACGCAGATGTGGAAGGAAGAGAACAGAATCCACATTCAGTGTTCGGTGAGCACACACTCGTATCCCAGAATCCCCTTTGCCTCTGAACTCGAGCGCTGGTTCTGATTCTGCTGGTTTTCAAGGTCAAGGAAACGGGAGACGTGGTTCTGGCGGGAGCGTATATAGATTTACACGCATCAGTGGAAGCGTCAGTCAGCGCCAGGATGCCACAGGCACGTACACACACACACACACACACTCTTAAAGACCCGCAGGACTGACGGACGCTCGTGTTCTGTCACACAGACTGATGTTCTGCAGAGCGATCTGGTGTTCGCTGAGATCGAGCGCAGGGTCAAAGGTCAAGGTCAGGAGCTGGTGAAGAAGGTCAACGCGGTTCTGGCCTGGGAGATCATGAAGGACGGGGAGCGCGCCAGACACTGGAGTGAGTGTGTGTGTGTGTGTGTGTGCGTGTGTGTGTGGAGAACACAAATCATTAGAACTAACATTAAACTGAATAAATAAATCAATAATAAACAATAAACTAAGTAAAAAAGTATTAAATAAATAAAGAAACAATAAAATATCATTAAACTGAATAAATAAATTCAAATAAATATTAAAATTGTATTAAAGAAATACAAAACTTTCTTTAAAAGAAATAACATTGCATTAAAATAAAGAAATAAGATGAAACTTAACAACTAAAAAAATATTATAATAAATATGAAAATGTAAACTAAAAAATGGATTAAAATGAATAAAAAATAATATTAAAACTAAATAAACATTGTTCAAATAAAAATAATGAATACAAATAAACAATGTATTTTAATAAAGAAATAAAAAAATAAGATTTAACTGAAAAGTAAAAATTCATTAAAATAAAGAAATTATACATTTAAATAAATAATTAATCTCTGAGAAAAATAATATACTGGAATGTAATATTTTCCACATATGAAGATTTCTGGCCTGTGTAAATCAGGTCGTCCTGTAGGAGAGGATAAACAGAAGCGGCGAGGGAAAGGTTTGTGTGTGTGTGTGTGTGTGTGTGTGTGTGTGTCTGTGTGTGTCTGTGTGTGTGTGTGTCGTTGTTAGTGTGTGATTGTGCGATTGTGTTTCTCTCTCAGCGCTGGATCTGAAGACGGGTCAAGGCGCACTGACCCGAGGGGTCGCCGGAGGTCAAGCTGACGTGACCTTCACTGTGGCGGACCAGGACTTCATGGACGTGGTGACGGGGAAACTGAACCCACAGAAGGTACTGGTGATCCGGACACACACACACACACACACACACACACACACACACACACACACACACACACACACACACACACACACACACACACACACAACTCTCTCTCTCTCTCTCTCACTCATACTCTCTCTCACACACACACACACACACACACTCTCTCTCTCTCACACACACACACACACACACACACACACACACACAGAGAGACTCACTCACACACTCAACTCTCTCTCTCTCACTCATACTCTCTCTCACACACACACACACACACACACACTCACTCTCTCTCTCACACACACACACACACACACACACACACACACACACACACACACACACACACACACACACACACACACACAGAGAGACTCACTCACACACTCAACTCTCTCTCTCACTCATACTCTCTCTCACACACACACACACAGAGAGAGACTCACTCACACACTCAACCCTCTCTCTCTCACTCATACTCTCTCTCACACTCTCACACACACACCTCCTCACTTTATTTCCCTCAGCATGAGGACAGGAGAGCTGTCAGTAACTTCGATATATTGTTGTAAATTGAAAAGTAATACGTTAGTCCACAGTTCCTTGAAGAGGTCATGTGACTCCGTCAGTGAAGTGAGTTCCTCCAGCTCTGCTCTCGTGTGTGTGTGTGTGTGTGTGTGTGTGTGTGTTTCTCCACAGGCCTTCTTCTCTGGAAAACTGAAGGTCAAAGGGAACATAATGTTGAGCCAGAAACTGGAGGCCGTTCTGAAGGATAACGCCAAACTCTGAAGATCCACGCGACTCGCTAACGCTAACGAGCCGTTCGCTAACTCTACTGACGCTGGACCGTTTCTAATCACATCACATCATTAATAAAAACCCAAACATGTGTTGCATTAAGTCATTTATTTCCTCTTTACAGTAATGTATATTACAGGTCTCTTCATACTCATTATAAAATTAAATTCATTTGCGCATATATTCACATTTGAGAGGTTAAAGGGCAGAAAGCATGATCACTGGGCGAAGAGAGAACGACCTTCATCAGATAAAAGAACGAAAGAAAGCGTTTGTGCCCGAGTCGACAGATCGACCGCACGTAAAAGAAAAGCCTAAAAAATAAACCCTGAACAACGCTCCTAAAAACAAACGTCTGCAGAAGCTTCCATGATGATTATAAATATGCTTTATATTTAACACAGAATCATTTCATCAAGTCTCATATTTACATCTGAAAATAAAAGTGGCTGTGATCTTGGTTTCTGAGTGAAGACGAGCCGGTCTGACTATAGTGGAATGATCTCTACAGAAGTGCTTCATTAGCGCTCGCCTCAATACTGCTCATCAGAGTACTGTACAACACCTTCATTATCTTCCGCTGCACACACACACACGCTGACGTCCAGGCCGAGAGATCGCGGATGATCGGTAGAGATATAAGGACACTTATCACTATATTAACTCTAGAGCACGATCACAACACCGCTTAGCAACAGTTTGGCTAGTTAAGGCTTTACTGAGATATATGTCAGATTAACTGTATATGCTGAAGGTACAGTGTGCTTGAAGACGTGGCTGCTTCCCTGTATCACATGTGTGTGTGTGTGTGTGTGTGTGTGTGTGTGTGTGTGTGTTCTGCCAGCGTCTCTCTCTCTCTCTCTCTCTCTCGTATTGCTTGCCTTACCGTGTGCAAAGAAAGTCATTGTGCTACATGATAAACTTGACGTCGTTCCTCGCCGTGCCGTAAGCGCTCGTGGCGTCGGGAAGAACGCGCATCTTCATGGTGCCGTCGGCGCCGCAGGAGAACACCTGATTGGCCGGAGCCGTCTCGATCTGCATGACGCCCGTGCCGAGGTTTCGGAAGAGCGACTGTCTGGCGTGTTCGTTGGGGAAGTTGTGCAGGAGCGTCTGAGTCGCCATGCTCCACACCTGAGCACACACACACACACACACACACACACACACACACACACACACACACACACATTACAATCACATACAATACCTTTAACACTAAAACACAAATCTATTCTAATAAACATTTCTTAAAATTAATATAAACATTTATTAAAATAAATAAAAATGTATTAAAATTAAATTAAAAAAAACATTAAAATAAAAAAGATTAAATTAAAGACAAACTAAAATCAAACTGATTAACAAGTAATGTATTAAAATAAATAAATACATAACTATTATTTGAATACAAATTGATTAAAATGAATAATACAAATTTTATTTGAAATAAAATTGATGAAATAAAAGTAATAAAATAGCAAAAAGAAATACAAATTGCTAAAAATGAATAATAAAAATAACAAAAGTTGAAATAAATAATAAAAGTTAATAAAAATAATAAAACAAATTTAAACAAATAAATAAAAACAGATTAAAATGAATAATAAAAAAAAGATTAAAACTAAATCTGTGATCGTCTTGGTCTGTGTCGACATGTAGTCAGGGGGCCAATTCTGAAAAGGGCTTCCGTTAAGACTTTTGCGGACATGTTTTGGTACAAGCTGTCACCCTATTTTTTTAGTTAGAAGACACCCATAGGTAAGATATTAGGGTGGTTGTCAAGCTGAATTTTTTTTTGTGTGACTTGTACAAGCAATTTCAGGCCAATTTTTTGGTTTCCTGCTCAACACGACATGCCAACAGTAAATGTTGAATATCTCCACAACCACAAGGACCATATTCATAAAAATGGTATCAAATGAAAGCCAACACTCATGGGATGTCTGCTGAAGTGTCAGAATGAACATTTATTGTACAGTGTAAGAGACAACAGAACTATAACATGAAAAAAACTATCTCCGCCTAAAGAGAACCAGTTTTCAAAGTGAATATCAGCTTGGAAACATAACCTAGTATCCCAAAACCTCTATCAATCAGTACCCATATCTATGGGAATGAGTCAAGCCAAGTTTAAAGCTTATAGGGAGAGACAGTGCAATGCTGCACAAGTTATAATACTTTAATGTCAAGGCGGAAATTTAGAACTGTAGATGATGGTCTGTGGTGCTATTTGACTTAATTAGTGTACCAGGTTGTAACACAAATTATATTACATTCACATATCACTATAGTTATTAATTCCATCCTAACAAAACTGCTCTCTCACTTCTTTAGGGTTAGGGGTTAGTAACTAGTTAGTAGTAATAACTATGTAATAGTCGTATGGCAAAGTTATGTTTTTCCCCATCAAAGCAGTGGCTCTCAGGTTGGCAGAGGTTGGCTCTCAGGTTGTCAGTCTCATCCCTTTGAGACTGAATGGATTGAATAAGCAAGGTCAAGCTAAGCACAATGCAAATAATGGTGTGTGTTGATTATATTGCAAAAATATTGCACACTATTATACTACAATAATCTCCAGAAAGAGCACAAAGACACCACTTCCTGAAAAATCACTTCAATCAAAGGGCTTTATCTTGGCTGTATTTTCCATATTTGTCTTGACAAATGAAACATTGTTCCCAATCAATATCTCTTCCTATTTGTTTTTCTTTGAACGCTAGGCTTACAGCTTCCTCTGGATCCATGTTATCTCATCTGAAGGCAAATACATTTTTCACTACACTAGTCTGATTGGTTTCTGAGTGGATCACTACAATGTCCTCTGACATAAGCTGAGGGCTTTGCTATCTAACAAACTTATTAACGCTTTTAGCTATAGCAGACTGTAAAATAGGCTGCTGTGCAGCAAATAAATTAAAAACAATATTTCCATTACACATCTGCACAAAACTTAATTTACCTATTAGTAAGTAAGCTAGTAATTATGAAAGTAAATTAGCCTAGCTATACACTCACCTAAAGGATTATTAGGAACACCTGTTCAATTTCTTATTAATGCAATTATCTAATCAACCAATCACATGGCAGTTGCTTCAATGGATTTAGGGGTGTGGTCCTGGTCAAGACAATCTCCTGAACTCCAAACTGAATGTCAGAATGGGAAAGAAAGGTGATTTAAGCAATTTTGAGCGTGGCATGGTTGTTGGTGCCAGACGGGCCGGTCTGAGTATTTCACAATCTGCTCAGTTACTGGGATTTTCACGCACAACCATTTCTAGGGTTTACAAAGAATGGTGTGAAAAGGGAAAAACATCCAGTATGCGGCAGTCCTGTGGGCGAAAATGCCTTGTTGATGCTCGAGGTCAGAGGAGAATGGGCCGACTGATTCAAGCTGATAGAAGAGCAACTTTGACTGAAATAACCACTCGTTACAACCGAGGTATGCAGCAAAGCATTTGTGAAGCCACAACACGCACAACCTTGAGGCGGATGGGCTACAACAGCAGAAGACCCCACCGGGTACCACTCATCTCCACTACAAATAGGAAAAAGAGGCTACAATTTGCACGAGCTCACCAAAATTGGACAGTTGAAGACTGGAAAAATGTTGCCTGGTCTGATGAGTCTCGATTTCTGTTGAGACATTCAGATGGTAGAGTCAGAATTTGGCGTAAACAGAATGAGAACATGGATCCATCATGCCTTGTTACCACTGTGCAGGCTGGTGGTGGTGGTGTAATGGTGTGGGGGATGTTTTCTTGGCACACTTTAGGCCCCTTAGTGCCAATTGGGCATCGTTTAAATGCCACGGCCTACCTGAGCATTGTTTCTGACCATGTCCATCCCTTTATGACCACCATGTACCCATCCTCTACTTCCAGCAGGATAATGCACCATGTCACAAAGCTCGAATCATTTCAAATTGGTTTCTTGAACATGACAATGAGTTCACTGTACTAAAATGGCCCCCGCAGTCACCAGATCTCAACCCAATAGAGCATCTTTGGGATGTGGTGGAACGGGAGCTTTGTGCCCTGGATGTGCATCCCACAAATCTCCATCAACTGCAAGATGCTATCCTATCAATATGGGCCAACATTTCTAAAAAATAAGGGTGTCACAATTTCGATTTTAAATCGAAATCGATCGAAATTAATGCTCAATCTCGATTATCGAATCAAAAAATGGAATCGTCGATGCTGCCACGCCCCCATGTCACGGCAGCTCGGCTTGCCTGTAATAGGTAAAACTCCTTTTCTCGAGAATATTGAAGCCTTTATTTTAAAACACATTGCAGCTGCACAGCGAGAGCATCATATCTCGTCTGAGCGAGCTGATTGTCTGCGCTGCGGCAACTGCACGAACCTATGGCGAGTTAGCAGTGGCGTACGGTCCAATGGGAGCGCATGGCGCCCTGGCCAACCTCGAGCGCGCCAATTTGGACGTGGCTGGAGAGTATAATTCACAAAAAACTCGCCAAAGGATTTAATGTTTAAATCGACTGAAGCGAAGTACCTGATATGAGCGAAATAGCACGGCAAGGCAAAGCAGTACTCGTTCCCTTATCTCTAAGGGAACCGAGGTTACGCAAGTAACCAGGTAGCCTACGTTCCCTTACGAGAACATTCTCTCGTACTGCGTTGCAAACGCTGTGGGAACCCAATTTAAAACGCCGTGCTATTCGCCTGTGACTGCTCTGAGGAGTCCAGGGAGCCCCGGGACTATAATAGCCAGGTAATAGGTTATATTGTTTAAGTTTCCAATTGACTGAAGATATAAGTTATTGTTACATTATGTTGTTAATAAACGTTTTAAATTTGACAATGTAGTGTGTGGTATTGCGAACAAAGGTCAGATATTATTATATTGCATAGAAGTCTTAAAATGGCATAGCTTGTGCTTTCAATTTATTTTTTTTAAATCAAGAATCGAATCGAACCGTGACTTTAGAATCGAAAATGTAATCGAATCGAGGATTTGGAGAATCGTGACACCCTTACTAAAGAATGCTTTCAGCACCTTGTTGAATCAATGCCACGTAGAATTAACGCAGTTCTGAAGGCGAAAGGGGGTCAAACACAGTATTAGTATGGTGTTCCTAATAATCCTTTAGGTGAGTGTATGTCTGGTAAGTATATAGCTAGTTGGAAAACAGTTTAGCTTACCTGTTTCTGGCAACATTTGATGGTAGAATGGTAGAAACTTGAGATAAATGTTTGTGTTGACAAATAGATCAAGTTAATCTGTTGTGTGATTGTGTGATTCACTCCTTTATAAAGTTTTGTTGTTGACACCTGCTGTGATCATCTTCTCTGGATCTGCTGCCTCAATCTGCTGCCAAATCACAGCTGCGCTGACACAACAGTGCCCCTTGTGGTGTGATACTCTTGTGGTATTTATTGATTATTATTTTTTAATGATCATGCTTGCACATAAGTTGGATTATATTGCACATTTGCCCAAAATTACAATAGGTAACATGGAAGAAAATGGAAGCACTTTGGGGAAAAAAATCCGCTTTTACCACTTTTAAGAATATAGTGTTAAAATGGACAAAAAAACATTTTCTAAGCTGACAACCTGGCTAGAACACATGTTGAGGGGATAAATATTAATACTGGATAGGTTGTATACTTGTACCAAAAAGTGTCCGACAAAGTTTTAATATCAGTTTTGGCCCCCTGACTAATGCATCACAACTGACGGATCCGACACACATCACGCATTTAAAGGTGCAGTGTGTAATTTTCAGCGGCATCTAGTGGTGAGGTTGTGAACTGCACCTAACAGAAGTTACGGTGGCCGACAGGAAGTGATGTCGTCGTCTGAGACCGCAGAGATTAGCCAGTTAAACAATGAGGTTTCTTTACAAAGATAAATTAAGGAATGATGTTTACTTAATTATTCAGTAAAACGATGTTATTGCGAATGTTATTGTGACTTGTTCATCATTGTGTCAGTGTTTATTCGCTGACTTTAGCTCGCTTCTTTACACGAAGAACAACATAGTGACGAAACGTGTTTGTCCGTTCAGGGCCACCGTAGAAACATGTGGATGTAAGCGGACCCGCGGTGTGTGTAGAGAGAAATGCCTCATTCTAAGCTAATAAACACACAACGCTTCATTATGTAAGATCTTTATACACCACTGACAAAACAGTTATGTGTCTGATAGTGCATTTCTGATCCTCATTAATATTACACACTGCAGCTTTATTAATATTACACACTGCAGCTTTATTAATATTACACACTGCAGCTTTATTAATATTACACACTGCATGTATTCCCGTGAGTGAAACATGAGTGAACACGGACCTTGATGTTGCCCTCGGCGGACCCGCTGATGAAGCTTCTCTCCGTGCTGTCCACCGCCAGCGCTTTCACCGGCGAGTCGTGGGCCTGGAAGCTCTGGCGCTGGATCCTCAGACTCAGATCCAGGACACTGATCCAGCCCTTCCTCCCTCCGCTGAGCAGAAGCTGCTGTTTAGAGGCCAGAGCCAGGACCGTGGAGCCCGACTCGTGCACGCTGAAGGCTGAGCACACACACACACACACACACACATCAGTCAGATACACTCACTCACACAGAAGAATCGTGTCTGAACACGCGCGCGTGTGCGTGCGTGTGTGCGTGTGTGTGTGTGTGTGTGTGTGTGTGTGTGTGTGACGATGCCTTACCGTGAACCAGACTGAAGGCCGGCGTGACCAGCGTATCCCACAGACACACGTTCCTGTAACGGGAGAGATCAGCAGTTCTGATGATTTTCATCAGCTAAAATATTTATATAACACACCTCCTGAGATCTAGCCTGGCTCCGCCCTCCTACGTACTTCCGCTCAATTTCATTTTCCTTCAGTACTACGTCTGGGACTGCTGTATATTCTTAGGTTTCCAGAAACAAATTTTTTGTAGGACGAATCAGCGAATAGAGGGAGTGGCTGAGAACGATGACGTTGATGTGATCACACACATGACTAGCGTCGGCCAATAGTGAGCCTACGTGTGACGTACAACACACAGACGCGCTGCTTTATCAAGACTCGAGGAACAGAGAGAAGGAAATGAATAGTGGAATAAAGTCGTTTTTTTTTTTTTTTTGCGCACAAAAAGTATTCTCGTCGCTTTATAAACTTTATAAAAGACAGACATCTTATTCTAAACATAATCCTCTGATCATTCGGACGACCACACGTTAGCGATTGGCTATGGCAGATCCTGAGTGACTCTGGGCAGATCCAATAGTTTTGAACTTTAACAGAGAACCCGCCTACAAGGAAGTAAACGTTTCTCAATGGAGCGAGGCCAGACTCTCTGTACAAATGAAATGTACGAGAGTCTGGTAGAACCAGGCTACCTGAGATCTGCACTTAATACTTCAATTTAACATATTCTCTGGTGTCAGATGTCACATGACATGCAGCTAAATCTTTTTTTTGATTTAACTAGATAAAAAAGTTTGTCAATAAAAACTCTGTTGGCTTGAGAAAGTCTCTGTAGTCGATCATTTTATCCCTTAAAACTCATGACATATTTAAGCGTGTTTTCCTTGAAGAAGTTTCTTCATGCCTTAAAATATCTTGAATGTAACTCGACACCCTTGCCTCATTTAGTATGCGCGGCTCTATGAATATGCAGATGAGCCCCGCCTCCACTCACTCACTCAGCTCAGAGATCCACTGGTTGACGATCACACATTGATCTGATTGGTTACAAGGTAGTGTGTGACGTCAGAAACACCAGCGATTTCAAAGCGTGTTTTTGAGACTGTCTTTGGTTCACTGCAGTTTTAAGGAGAAAATACTCAGCAATGCTGTCGACTTATGAACTTACACATGGTTTGTCTTAAAGCAGATTAAAAACACCACATAGACACATAAACAACATTAAAAGCTGGATTTTCACCACAGGGGGACTTTAAGAACTGAGGCGGACGGAGAGATGGACTAGTAGAGCTTTCTCAAGCCAACATTCTCATGATGTTCTCATGGACTCGAGAGGCTCAGCTCTCGCTGCTCTTCAGGTCTCAGATCAGTACCTGTTGTCTGTGGACAGGCCTGCGGTGGCGATGAGAGACGACGAGCCCACAAACACAAAGTCATTCGCCGTCTTATTGTGACACTGAAGTGTCTGGAGGAAAACAAGAGAATATGAGGAGGAAATCAGAAAGAGCTTCATTCCCCGTCCACACACACACACACACACACACACACACACACACACACACACACAAGCTTCCAGTGCACACATGTATAAATACAACAAGACATAAAAATTATTCAGATTATTTTTTACTAGTGTGATCAGGAAGTTCATTTATCAGTGAGGAGAGCAAAATAAAGCAAAAATTTAACAGCTGACAGATATTCAACATAATTCATGTGTGAGACAGTCTAACAGAAGGACGGACAAAACCAGTCAAATATCAGCTGAGTTCTGCTCATATTTTATCACCATTCTCTAAACTATAGCGGATAAACTGATAATGTGAGAAATGTTGAAGACGTCTGAATAAATGTGTGTTTGACTGTATAAAGACACAAAGACAGAATAAACACATGTACAGTATCATGAATCCACAGGTTACTGCAGTGAACAGGAAGTGATGCGGTGTGATGTACCAGATAGGGTTTGTGTGTGTGTCCCGAAGTGCTGGTCTGCCAGAGGCTGAGCGCTCCATCCGCATCCACGATCCCAAACTGAAACACACACACACACACACACACACACACACACACACACACAGAAGAGCTGGTTAACACACGGCGCTCTCTCGCTCGGTGTCTGCGCTGGGTTTTGGGCGACGCAGACGCACCTTATTGCCCTGGTAGTTGAAGCGTATTCTGGTGACCCTGGTGTTCCCGGGACTCCTGAAGCAGGTGATCTGCTGTGAGTGACCCCACTCGAACATGCGCACACTACCGTCCTGCGCCCCCGTCAGGTCTACACACACACACACGCACACACACACGTTGAGCATATGCTGACACATTACGGGAGTAAACAAACTACAAATGTGACCCTGGACCACAAAACATGTTAAAAACAAGTCACATGGGTCAATGTTTTTAAATTGAGATTTATACATCATCTGAAAACTTGATGTATGGTTTGTTAGGATATTGATTGATTGAATTGATACAACTATTTGAACATCTGGAATCTGAGGGTGCAAAAAAATCTAAACATTGAGAAAATCGCCTTTAAAATCGATTGTGCTGCATTAACTCACAAAAATACATGTTTTATATATTTACGGTAGGAAATTTACTAAATATCTTCATGGAACATGATCTTTACTTAATATCCTAATGATTTTTGGCATAAAAGAAAAATGGATAATTTTGACCCATACATGTATTGTTGGCTATTGCCACAGATAAACCCGTGCGACTCGAGACTGGTGACGTGATCCAGGGTCACAAATGTCTTTGGAACAAAACAGCATGTTGAATTGCACTAATTTAAATTCAATGCAGTGCATTAACAGAGCTCGCATATTAACCCCTTACACCCTGAAGACATCTGAATTATTCCACACTTAAAGGTAAGGCTTTTATATTTCATGGTCTCATTTGATGAATAGAAAACCTTTCTAAGCTTGAACAAAATGGATTTGGAGCCGTTTGGAGACTTGCATTACAACACCGCTGACAAAACACCTGAAAATGTAATGCATTTCCCCCGTCATTTTCGTTACTATTCATGCGTGACATAATGACTATTAGAATTAATCTATGAAAGGTCATAAAATCAAGTTTGTATCTGAGCAAAATGTAATGTTAATATCTCAGAAGTTATGGCATTTGGAACCTCTCCGAACAAACCTGAACAAATATTTTGGAAAATAGAATATAGATTCTATTATATTCTATTATTCTATTATAATTTTCTAATAATGAAATTGTGTGGTAAATGCTCTCAATTGAAATATTCAAATATTAAACATACAGCCATGTTGGATTTCAGTCCCCAAAAATGGAATGCATTTCTATCCAGTTAGTGCAATTCAACAAGTGTTTAGTTTCGGAGACATTTGTCATTAATTCACTTCCATTGACACAGAATAACGTGAGAAGTGGAGCAGATCCCACCGCATGAACACGAGCCGGGGACTTACAGTACGGGAGTGTGGGGTGTGATGTCATCCGTCTCACGTTGTTGATGTTTCGTTTGATGAGCTGCGTGAACACAGAAGAGAGCATGAGATCAGCGGGTTTAAAGCGAGCCGCTCAGTGCCGTTACTCTCCACCAGTGTTCATTCTGGCAGCAAATTCTGCTTTAGTTATTAGTCTTTTTACTAAAATGCAATTTAGTTTTAGTCATATTTTAGTCATCTGAATTGTTTTAAGTTCAGTCATATTTAGCTTTTAGTTTTAGTCTAGAAAATACAAGATTTTAGTCAACTAAGTTTTTATTCGCTGACAAAAATGTCAATAGATTTTCGTCAGTTTTTATTCGTTGATGAAAATGTCAATAGATTTTCGTCAGTTTTTATTCGTTGATGAAAATGTCAATAGATTTTTGTCATTTTTTATTTGTTGATGAAAATGTCAATAGATTTTCGTCAGTTTTTATTCGTTGATGAAAATGTCAATAGATTTTCGTCAGTTTTTATTTGCAGATGAAAATGTCAATAGATTTTCGTCAGTTTTTATTTGTAGATGAAAATGTCAATAGATTTTCGTCAGTTTTATTTGTAGACAAAAATGTCAATAGATTTTCGTCAGTTTTTTATTTGTAGATTTTCGTCAGTTTTTATTTGTAGACGAAAATGTCAATAGATTTTCGTCAGTTTTTATTTGTAGATTTTCGTCAGTTTTTATTCGTTGATGAAAATGTCAATAGATTTTCGTCAGTTTTTATTTGTAGATGAAAATGTCAATAGATTTTCGTCAGTTTTTATTCGTTGATGAAAATGTCAATAGATTTTCGTCAGTTTTTATTCGTTGATGAAAATGTCAATAGATTTTCGTCAGTTTTTATTTGTAGATGAAAATGTCAATAGATTTTCGTCAGTTTTATTTGTAGACGAAAATGTCAATAGATTTTCGTCAGTTTTTTATTTGTAGATTTTCGTCAGTTTTTATTTGTAGACGAAAATGTCAATAGATTTTCGTCAGTTTTTATTTGTAGATTTTCGTCAGTTTTTATTTGTAGATGAAAATGTCAATAGATTTTCGTCAGTTTTTATTTGTAGATTTTCGTCAGTTTTTATTCGTTGATGAAAATGTCAATAGATTTTCGTCAGTTTTTATTTGTAGATGAAAATGTCAATAGATTTTCATCAGTTTTTATTTGTAGACGAAAATGTCAATAGATTTTCGTCAGTTTTTATTTGTAGATTTTTGTCAGTTTATATTTGTAGACGAAAATGTCAATAGATTTTCGTCAGTTTTTATTTGTAGATGAAAATGTCAATAGATTTTCGTCAGTTTTTATTTGTAGATGAAAATGTCAATAGATTTTCGTCAGTTTTATTTGTAGACGAAAATGTCAATAGATTTTCGTCAGTTTTTTATTTGTAGATTTTCGGCAGTTTTTATTTGTAGACGAAAATGTCAATAGATTTTCGTCAGTTTTTATTTGTAGATTTTCGTCAGTTTTTATTTGTAGATGAAAATGTCAATAGATTTTCGTCAGTTTTTATTTGTAGATTTTCGTCAGTTTTTATTTGTAGATGAAAATGTCAATAGATTTTCGTCAGTTTTTATTCGTTGATGAAAATGTCAATAGATTTTCGTCAGTTTTTATTTGTAGATGAAAATGTCAATAGATTTTCATCAGTTTTTATTTGTAGACGAAAATGGCAATAGATTTTCGTCAGTTTTTATTTGTAGATTTTCGTCAGTTTTTATTTGTAGACGAAAATGTCAATAGATTTTCGTCAGTTTTTATTTGTAGATGAAAATGTCAATAGATTTTCGTCAGTTTTATTTGTAGACGAAAATGTCAATAGATTTTCGTCAGTTTTTTATTTGTAGATTTTCGTCAGTTTTTATTTGTAGACGAAAATGTCAATAGATTTTCGTCAGTTTTTATTTGTAGATTTTCGTCAGTTTTTATTTGTAGATGAAAATGTCAATAGATTTTCGTCAGTTTTTATTTGTAGATGAAAATGTCAATAGATTTTCGTCAGTTTTTATTTGTAGATTTTCGTCAGTTTTTATTTGTAGATGAAAATGTCAATAGATTTTCATCAGTTTTTATTTGTAGACGAAAATGTCAATAGATTTTCGTCAGTTTTTATTTGTAGATTTTCGTCAGTTTTTATTTGTAGACGAAAATGTCAATAGATTTTCGTCAGTTTTTATTCGTTGACGAAAATGTAAATAGATTTTCGTCAGTTTTTATTCGTTGACGATCACGTCTTTTTTTTTTTGGCCCACCACCACCCCCCCTCTTCGGAGGACAACTTTATTGTTTAATAAAGCAAATTATATACACAATATATTACAATACTGACGACAGATTTATATACAGTGCGTAACCATTCAACCAGTTTAGTGAGACCCTGGGTACATGAGGGGAGGGGAGATTATAACACCACGAACAGAGTGTAACACGTAACATAAAAGACATGACAAGGTGATAGACAGACAACAGAGGGACAAGACAGTTGACAAACACAACAACGTATTATTATTGATTAAGTAGAATGATCTTAAGCAAATTTTATTTGTTAATCTAAGATTTATATTAGTTGGTCATGGCTAGGGTGTTTGAGGGGAAAAAGGGTTTGGAAACACGTTGACGATCACGTCAATAGATTTTCGTCATAGTTTTTGTCATTCAAAACTGTTTTTTATCGTCTCGTTTTCGTCTGTGCAAAAATGTCGTATGACAAAAATAATGCCGAAAATTATTCGTCAACGAACATGAACAGTGCTCACCACGGCGGCTCCTCTGCCGGTCTGCAGGCCGCCCAGCCAGGGCATGTTGATGGGCGTCCCGGGGCTGCTGTGTGTGTAAGGTGTGCTGCCGTGCGTGCTGATGTCGTCCCGCGCATGAACCACCAGGAAATCATCCGTCCTGCACACAACACAAGCTGAACTCACACCTGCGACCCACAACTGATCAGGGCTCGCATTTATAAAACTGTGTGTAGGATCCTCACTAAGTGTATGTGCGCCCGAAAGCCAAAACATATTCAGACTTATAAAGGCGTGTGAACGCCAGAATTCCCTTAATAATCCCAGTCGGAGGAAAATTGTGTTCCCATGCGTCTCCTTCCCAAAATAACCATATCTGGAGCTTACAAAGCCTCGTTTTACTATATCCTCATCTGCATATCATTTACATCTACGTGATTCCATGTTTAACGGTACAAGACATTAGGAAAATATGAGATACGGATGTGCATCACATTACATTACTAAAAATCATTTAGTAGTTGCCTTGTTTTTGAATTAATAAATCAAATAATATAAAATACATTTCAGAAAAAGTTTTTCTCAATCTTTTCCACTGGCCAAATACTATTTTTAATTGCTTTATATTTTTAATGGAAACAGATTGTGCATTATTGATCATTATTTGCATGAACATATTTCCTCAGAGCACGAGTTCTGCTGTTATCAAGCGCTAAGCAAACATTAACACACAGCATTCCTCAGGAAAAGTGTTCAAAAGCATCGCATCCACTACAAATATTACTTATTAAAATAAAAATTTTTTTGTAACTTCTCTGTAATGATTTGATGTAATTTAAGTGCTTAACTCCATTAATGAGAATGACATTTAATATAAATGTGTATATCAGATATAAAACAGTTTAAATCATTATTTTATGTATTTAAACTGTTATTGTGAACATGCACTGTATTTATGATTAGGACTCATAATGAGGATTAAAAGTGGTTTTCCTTCATCAGTCCCTCAGATCTCCATCGGTGTCGTTGAACTGCTTATTATTGCATTGTTTAAATTAATAAATGTTTAGCTAACTGTGATTTGTATATGTACATTTCTGAAATGCATAACTCTGATATCAGATCACTGTAAACTGTAATGTGGTCTCATGCATTTTCTGTAAAGCTGATTTGAAATGATGTGTATTGTGAAAAGTGCTATACAAATAAATGTGAATTGAACTGAATTGAATTGAATCACCCTTTGACCTCGGCCTCCGCCTCGTCGTCGATCCACGTGAGCACCTGAGTGGCGAGGATTGAGGACACGTCGAGCTCCTGGATGTCGTGTGTGGAGGCGATCACTAAACAGTTGCGATTGGCCTGAAGACAAAGCCAAGGCAAGTTTATTTATAAAGCATTTCACACACTGGCAATTCAAAGTGCTTTACACGGAAAGGAATTAAAATAATCACAAAATAAAAGCAAGGAGAATTAAAACAGTTATAAAAGGAATTAAGAGTAAATAGATGATGCATAGATAAACTTCTCATCTGGCAAAACACCAGTGTATCTCCCAGTGAGTCTCATTATACTTCAGAGGTCAGAGGTCAAACCCAACAGCAGGACGTCCCGCAACTGCACCTTATTGATGGCGAAGGCCGTGATGATGTCAGACTCCTTGTGGATGATGCGAGCTTTTCCTCCTGGATATCCCTGATCAGCCTCGATCTGCGGGAGAAGCCAGACAGCGACATCACTAACGCTCGTCAGACGGGAATCTCGACTATATGAATAAAAGCACATACGCTTATACATATATAATAAATGAAGAGTTCAGATGCAAAAGCCTCTAAGTGCCATCAGAAATTTTCTTCTAAAATGATAATTTTTATCAAGCTTGTATATTTAAGTTCAGTCATTTCACTTAAAAGCCAATGAAAATGTCATTTAAGTGAAATTACTGAACTTAAATATATGAGCTTGATAAAAATGATCATTCTAGAAGAAAATTCAGATGGCACTCAGAGGCTTTTGCATCTGACCTCTTCATATAGTATTTTTTTGCTGTTGTTTTAAACTAGATGAGGTGAAATAAAGCATGCATACGAGTTCTATGAGACATCATGAGACAAAATGAACACTAGAGTGAACGGGTGCACAGCTCATCTATCACACGTTTAAAGACTCTTATAAAGGCCTTCCTGTCATGAGCTTCTGCTAGAGGAGAATAATCTGTGGAACAAGCCCATCACTAATGTTCAGTGTTCACGCTTTGAAATGCAGGAACATCAGATCCTCGAGCTGCAGAATATGTGCCGTTTCACTCAGATGAACACGGAGAACAAATCTAGGTCAGGACTCGATGTTCTCGTGCCATGTGTCTCACATATGAACGCGAGATTGCAGTGAATTGTGGGGGATCGACACTTTCTGACCAGAGGCCGGGTTGCATGATCAGCTTAGACTAGTCTTACAATTTAGTCAAAGACTGGTCATGAGTCAGATACATAACAACACAAGACTGGTCTAGTTCGAATCTGAAAAGCAAGACTGGTGAACCCTTGACCGCAACTAAAACAAACAAGCATGTTGAACTGATTTACCTTCTTACGGGCCGAAATTCAACATGATTGTATATTTTCATTTATTGAAAACATTTCACATACAATTTCATTATTAAAAATTCAACAATAAAGCGACATAAAATGGCCTGAAAATTGCCTGTCGAATATTACAGGTGGTGTTTTAAAGAGTCTGGGAGGTGAATTTTTAATAATGAAAATGAAACAACTGGTCAAACTAGCTTGTAAGACTTAAGCTGTGTCCCAAATGACGCACTATACACTATGTACTCTCCCATCTAGTGTTTGAGTTTTATAATGTTATTTTGAGATTTATTTATAAGGTTATCAAGTGCATGTTTTCAACACACCAAACTTAATTGTTTGGGTGGGGGGGTTAAATAAGTGCATAATTTCACACTAATCGCACTATTTATATTACAAAATGGCATCAAGAGTGCATAAGAGTGTGAATTGGGACACACCAACAGTCTTAAGGTCTTGATGCGACATGACATGAGGGTTGAAGGTCACGTATCCCAGCAGTGATGCTCATTTCTATCATTATTTGATGTTATTGCTGTAAGTTTAACACATTAAATTACAATCTTCACCCACAACAGCAGTCTTAACCAATCACAGCACAGATACTTGTCTTTCAGCTCATGTGACCGTCAGCCAGGAGTGAAGCACTTTCACACCCGAGTGTTTGTTGTGTTTTCTCCCTGTGTTCGGTTCGGTAAGGCATGTGTGAACACTTGTGTGTGATCCGCACCAAAACCACCCGAACGAGATGTCTCGGCCCGACTGCAAACGAGCTGTGGTATTAATACGAGTGTAGTATATAATTTACCGCAGTAATGACGGATACATTTGTCTAGTGTTTGCGTGTCTCGAAAGTTACAAATAAAGCCGAAATCAGCTGAGCGAACTTGTCGATCATCTTGATGGATGAGCAGAGGAAACGCTGACCAATAAGAGGACAGTTGTACTTGCATGTGACTTGTGTGAACACGTCTGTATGCTCACTGCAAAAAATCCATTTACTAAAGTAGTTAAATAAATAAGATATTAAGTCTTGTTTTCTGGCAAAATAAATCAAAATGAAGTGAGTTTTTGCTTAAAACAAGGTAAATGATCTGCCAAAGGGGTGAGAAAAATAATCTTGTTTCTGTTTGAATTAACATTATTTTTCTGACCCCACTGGCAGATCATTTCGCTTGTTTTAGGCAAAAACTCACTTCATTTTGATTAAATCCCCTGGGAAAACAGGACATAATATCTTATTTAATTTTACTACTTTAGTAAATGGATCTTGATTTAAGAAATGTTTGATATTTGGACTGGAAACAAGACAAAAATACTAAAAAGAGCATTTTTTGCAGTGCTTTGAAAGATTGCCTTGCGAAAACGAACCGAACCAAGAAGAAAATGCAACATTGTAACAAACTAAGTCCCTGTTTCGGATTAAGACAAACGATCTATGGGTGTGAAAACACCCTTAAAGAGCCTTCATTACAGATCACATGACTGGATGAGGATTATTATCTCTCGGTTAGATACCTGGTTGTGTGTGGGATCCAGCGGCACACTGTCAGTCTCCGGATGCAAGAGTTACGATGAAACATGCAGGTCAATCACACACATCACAATCCACCGTTAGACGGTTACTCACACAGTTACCACACGTACAACACAGGTTAACAAGTATTAATGACATTACAGGCATTCATGGATGAACAGACTCGAGCGATCGTTACGAACACCATCAGCTGACGGTGAACGGGGGTATTTAAGGGGCATTCTGGGAAAAAGGGCGAGCACACATACCTCGTTCAGATCTCGTTTCTTAGTGAAGATGTTTCGTATGAACGTTTCCTGAACCTCCTCCTGTTTGACCAGATACAGCCAGAGTCGCTTCACGGGCAGAGCCGAGCGCCTGCGAGACCTGAGTACAGAACACACACTGACTACACACACGGGAACTGGGGCTAACATTAGCACGATTAATCGCAATTTACACTCACACTTACACTGAGCTGGCTCATCACGATATTGAACTGGTAAAGGCTGAGATCATTAGTTATGTGCAGCGTGTCAGTGCCGTACGGCTCAGGAAACGCGGCTCACTCTGAAAGCTCTGAGTTCGAGTCGCTTATAACATGCATTTGAAAAAGCAACACGCGCCAAACATCTTTCCAGACATGAGACGCATTTATGAACCTCTAATCCAACAACAGACGACATTTAATAACATGCATTTCCTCCAAACTCACTTCATGAGGACAGCTGAGCTCCTTCTGTGAGATGATGAGTGTGTGTGTGTGTGTGTGTGTGTGTGTGTGTGTGTGTGTGTGTGTAAGGACAGCTGAGCTCCTCCTTCTGTGAGATTATGAGCTTCTGACACAGAATACGGCAGTCGTGTGTTTATTACTCATGATTAACCAATCAAAGCGTTTCAGTCTTCTGTTTATTCAGAGACAGAGAGTGTGATGCTCATAGGGGTTTCCTGTGTGTGTGTGTGTGTGTGTGTGTGTGTGTGTGTGTGTGTGTGTGTGTGTGTGTGTGTGTGTGTGATGCTCATAGGGGTTTCCTGGAGTGATGTGTGTTATCGTACTTCTGCAGGGCATATTTGGCCAGTATATAAATAATCGCAGCCTTTGCCAAATCGCATTTCGATTAATCGTGCAGCTCTAGCGTGAACACACACGTGAGCTGCGTCCCGTACCTGAAGGGTGTGTTTGAGGGCTCAAACAGGGCCTTGTGCCGCAGGAGCGCCGGTCCCGACGACACACTCTCGTCCAGGAGCTGCGAGGAGATGAAGTTTGACGGAGGACCTCCGAAGATCTCCAGCCTCTTGAGGAGCAGCGTCTCCCATCGCTGAAGCGTCTTCAGAGCCGCGTGACACAGCGGAGAGCACACGGGCAGATCTGACACACACACACACACACACACACACACACACACACGTTACATGACACTACACACACATCATACTATGACCAAAAGCATATTTCACTACATAAGAAATTGTATATCATTTGGAAGCTTGTTTCCGTTACAGAATAAAGAAAGGGAACTCGTTCTTTTATCATGGCTTAAAGCGATGTGTTTGTGTGAGAAAAATATCCACATTTAAAACTTTATAAAGTAAATCACTAGCTTCCGGTTGAACGAACATACGGATTCCACTTCAGTCCACTAAAGCGACGCACTGCTGATGTTCACGCATCGCCATGTACACCTAGGGTGAGTAAACCATGGGCTAATTTTCATTTTTGGGTGAACTATCCTATATATAACTATATAACTGTGTTTAGCATCATCCACGTCGCGTCCCACGCTCTCTAAACATCATACGTGTGCTGCAGTTAAAGGCTCATTACCTAAGAGGTCATGACCTGTCGTTGGGTAGAAGGTCTTGAGGTTGAACTGCACCATCTGCACCATCGCCAAGCGCATCAGACACCAGCTGCACAAGAACATCATTACATCATCACAGGAACATCATTACATCATCACATCATCACAGGAAACATCATTACATCATCACATCATCACAGGAACATCATCACACCATCACATCATCACAGGAACATCATTACATCATCACAGGAACATCATCACAGGATCACATGACTCCTCAGCTCACCTGTACGAGCTGCTGTTGGAATGTTCTGCCAGTGGAGAGTTGGCATCAAAATAATCTCCTTCGTCCTCATCATCATCTTCATCCTCCTCATCCTCGCTGCCTTGGCTTTCCTCAGAGTCGTACTCCACTCGGCTGGCGGAGGGAGGCAGGTACGGCTTCACACACACACACACACACACACACACACACACACACACACACACACACTTACATTAAAACTAAAATACTATTCAAATTTTACTACGTTGCTTTGCTGGCCGATAATCCCTGAAAAATCCCAGGCACTAACTCACAGTTATAATTAAATGCACTGGGTGGCGCTGTGGCGCGGGTTAACAAGTTGACTGTATTTGATCACATAATGTCGTCGTCGTCTGTTACTGGAAGCCAACGATGTAAGCTCATACCTTTGCGATGAAGTAGTCCCAGATGCTGAGCTCAGGAGGGATGAAGCGCTCTTTAAACACGGATGTTTGCGGCTCCGTCTCGGGTCTGGGACTCACGGGACCGTCGGGAATCTCGGGATTCTCTCTGGAGTTACTGCGGGATGAACGTAACCGGAAACGCCTCTGCTTTCGCTCCGCATCTTCCACCGAGTCACGAGCGTCAGTAGCTTTAGGGAGCAACACACAGCAAAACGCTTCAGTATCACTGGAGCTCAACACTGAAGATCATAACGTGATCATCGCCATTTGGGGTTTTTGAATTGATAAAAAACAATAATGAATAAAATAATGTTAATAGTAGATTCTCTCCTTCAGGAATCAATAACCCATACTCAACAAACGACACGTTAAATGATCAGACTGCACATAAAACAATTAAAAACATGCACTGCTATTTGAAAAGTACCCCTATTATGCTATTTTAATAGTTCTTTATTTTGTTTAGAGTCTCCTACAACAAGTTCTCACGCATCCAAGCTTAAAAACACTTTAATGTCCTCATAATCTCCACTGCAGAGTCAGCTCTTTCCTCTCAGTGTCTGAAACGCTTCCATCGAAGATTCAGTCTCTCTAAGCCCCGCCTCTCTGAGAGCTGCTCTGCTGTGATTGGTCAAAAAGCAAACGCTCATTATCATATCTGAATCTCAGCTCTTGATCACAGTGATACGAACAGTAACGATGGCGTGGGTTTTATCGTCTCAATCTCATAAAACAGCGTCTTCTCGACATGAACAACACGAACCAAACTCTTCCAGTCTCAGATACACTAGTGTTTGAGGGCGGAGCTAAGAGACGCTGTTCAGCCAATCAACACCAGAGGCGGGTATTATGCAAATTAGTTACAAGCCTACACAGGTTCAGCAGGACGAGAGACTCAATTATTGACGACTCGTTTCAGTTCAGAATCACATTCTTTTAGGAGACAAAAACTCCATTTATCTGCACTTTGATCTTTGAAACTTTGCAGAGCTCTTACACTCACACACAGCTTTATTACACACTATATAACAGGTCATATCCCAGAAAGCATCATAACGGCACTTTAAAGGGATTGTTCACCCAAAAATGAAAATTAGCCCATGATTTATTCACCTTCAAGTCATCCTAGGTGCACTTTTATGATGGACAGATGCACTTTTATGATGGATAGATGCACTTTTATGATGGATAGATGCACTTTTATGATAAATGCACTTTTATGATGGATAGATGCACTTTTATGATAAATGCACTTTTATGATGGACAGATGCACTTTTATGATGGATAAATGCACTTTTATGATGGATAGATGCACTTTTATGATGGACAGATGCACTTTTATGATGGACAGATGCACTTTTATGATGGATAGATGCACTTTTATGATGGATAGATGCACTTTTATGATGATAAATGCACTTTTATGGACTTCAAAACAGAAGCAGATGATCACTGCCATTAAAAAGCTTGGAAGAGCCAGGACATTTTATAATAAACCTCTGATTGTGTTGTCTGACAGAAGAATGTCATATACACCTAGGATGACTTGAGGGAGAGTAAATCATGGGCTAATTTTCATCTTTGGGTGAACTATCCCTTCTATGGAGGCACAAACACAGAAGAGAGCAGCACCTGTGGGTGATGTGGGTTTCTCCGGCACGGGAACTCGAGCGCCGCCGCCGAACACGGCGACCCAGAGCTTAGCGTTGAGCGGGTGCGCGACGATGCGGAGCAGCTCGTGTGTGGAGTGTGTGGCCAAGCCGTGGACGAACAGGCTGAGGAACACGGCGCTCAGGATCTCACACAGAAGCACTGAGAGACCGGGCTGGTTCTCATCAGAGGAGGCTTCCAGCAGCCGCATCAGGACACTCACACCTGCACACACACACACACAAAGATCAGTCCAGAGTCTCCAGATGACGGTCAGACGCACACACACAGATCAGTCAGGGGTCAGAGGTCACAGAGACTGGGCTTTACCGGGCCACTGCGCAGGGGGAGTGTTGGGCAGGACGGGCTCCTCCATGCTGACGCTCCTCACCGGGGGCTGATGGGTAATCAGGACGCTCTGGTACGTGATGCCCGTGAACGGGTTTACATGGCTGATGAAAAGCAGATATCACACAAACATCAAACATGATCATACAGGCACTGGTGCTCTTTTTTTTGTCAATGAAAAGAATGTACTATACTTTAGTTTGATAATGTTTTTAATTTAATATTTTGTATTTTTAGGGGATTGTTTTTATACTAAATTATATTTACGCTGTATTTATAATCCATTTATTCACTTTTTGAGCATAGACCTGAACATTTTATTTCCAACTTAAACTGTTGTAAATCTTGAATGCTTTAGAGCAACAGACTGGAGTTTGATCTCTTCTCAAAGACGACACTCGGCAGATTATTGCTGAAGTGAAGAAAAAGTTTAAAAAAGTGAACTTTAAAAAAGTTACAGAATTTTACATGTATTTATGAAAAATGCACAAAAATACTATTTTCAATTTTTATAAGAAATATATATTTCCAAGATCACGTTCTACTCTAAAACTGCAAGAAAATCAAAGCCATAAATCTAAACAAGTTGTGCTCCAAATTTCATCTTTCAGTGAGATGTAGTTCGGCTGCAGTTCCAAACGCTTCCACTAGAGGAAACTCGTCTGCATTAATTTCCAATGAGCTCAATCTTGACCGCGAGGAGCTCAAGTGTGCCTACTTTTTTCGGGACCATTTAACCTGTTCGAATCATGTCCATGATTTTTTTTTGAGTTTACATAGCAAGTGCCAAAACCTTTACCAAGTTTCGTACCATTCCAATGAAGTAAAAAATTCTAAAAAAACAAAACGTAAACATTTTCAGTCAAAAATGACTGAAGAGCACCAGAGGGTTAAAAGTGAAATTCAAGCACTTTCCAGCAGTTATTATATGCAAAAGAAAAAACTCAGACGTAAACTACAGTAGGATAAACTTCTATATGAGTGGAAGACCATAGTGAATAATAATTTTTTTTATATAATTTATCTCATTATTTTGAATTTGTCATAATTTAGACATTTTATGTCATAATAATGATTTACCAAAGCATGATTTTTTTTATTATGTGGTGGAAATGGGCTTCTATACATTCTGATTAAACATTAAAAGGTCAAAACATTATTGAAAACTAAAACATGCAGGGATGAATTGTTCCCAATAAGATGTTTAATATGCATTTAGGGTGAATTTTCATTTCATTCCAAAATAAAAGAAACCTGCATCTTTTAGATGTATTTTCTGTAAAGCTGCTTTGAAACGATGTGTTTTGTGAAAAGCGCTATACAAATAAATGTGAATTGAATTGAATCTCTTAAATCCCATTCGCTCTGCCGGGTCTCTATTCATTCACTGTCTGGAGAAGAGGCTTGAGAAAGAACGCCATGTGGGTTTGAGACGACATGAAGACAGAAGCCCACCTCCGCCTTTACTGCTCGCTGATAAACACAGATCTAATCTGCGGTGACGGAGGATAAATGTGCAAACGGACACACACAAAGGCCACAATCATTTGACCAGAATCTGCTTCCTCTACAAATGTCACATGTCGGGCCGGTGCGAGCGCACGTCACATGAGCGTCACATTCAGAGGATATTCGCTCGTTATGAGCCTGAACGATTACAAGACGAGCAAATGTTGCAAAGAGAAAAAGAAACATTCTGTGACAGGGAATCAGATCAGTGTAGAAGCAGCCAGAAGTAGGCCAGAAACACACACCTGTAGCTGTGTCCGTCGCAGAGACACTGATAGATGCAGGCCGACAGAGAAGCTGCCAGCGTGTGCATCACGAAGATCTGAACCAGAGGAAGAAGAGTTAGAGGATCATCACAGTAACAACACGTCACTCACTGCAGAAATCAAGCTCTTCCTCTGCGTCTCTGTCGCTTTACAGCACAAATAATCTGGTTCTGCCTTTGAGTTAAGATTATATTTCTGACTCCACTAGCAGATATTTGTTCTTGTTTTAAAGCTGCAGTGTGTAATATTAATGAGGATCAGAAGTGCACTATCAGACACATAACTGTGTTGTCAGTGGTGTATAAAGATCTTACATAATGAAGCGTTGTGTGTTTATTAGCTTAGAATGAGGCATTTCTCTCTACACACACCGCGGGTCCGCTTACATCCACATGTTTCTACGGTGGCCCTGAACGGACAAACACGTTTCGTCACTATATTGTTCTTTGTGTAAAGAAGCTTCAGCTAAAGCCAGCGAATAAACACTGACACAATGATGAACAAGTCACAATAACATTCACAATAACATCGTTTTACTGAATAATTAAGTAAACCTAATTCCTCTCTGCTGTCTCAGACGATGACATCACTTCCTGTCGGCCACCATAACTTCTGTTGGATGCTATTCACAACCTCACCACTAGATGCCGCTGAAAATTACACACTGCACCTTTAAGCACAAACACTTAATTTTGATTCATTTTTCAGACTTATATCTTCAGTCATTCTGCTTCTCCAGTAAGTGTCTCTTGATTTAAGAATGTTTAGATATTTCTGCTGGAGAATGAGACAGAGACTGATCTGCGCTTTACCTCGTTGTTGACGACGTCCGGATGTGGAGGCGCGTCGAGAGCGTTGATGGTGTGCAGGAGGTCATGGGTCAGATTGGTGAGGTGCACTATGGGATTGGCCACCACAGTTTTGGAGTTGGCGGTCCATGCAAGAAGAAGAGGAACAGAGATGTTCTGCGGAGCGGGAACAGAGATCTGCAGACCATCGTCCTGATGAGACAAACAGACAAAACACAGATAAGTTTTGGTTTTAGTTTTCATAGTTCCAACCAAGGTCAGCGCACGTTTAACCCCCTGGGGTCGGAGGTCATGCCGGCGCGATCACCTCGCTTTTTTCCTTATCAGTGCATTCAAATAACTTTGTCTCTTTTTGTTGTACAGGCACGTTTTATACATCATTTAAAACGTTTAAATGTCTACTTTTGTGTACACTCATAATAGAAACAATGTTCTGCTTTTAGTAAAATTAAGAAAATTAACATGATTTTATCATGGATAGATGCACTTTTATCATGGATAGATGCACTTTTATGATGGATAGATGCACTTTTATGATGGATAGATGCACTTTTATCATGGACAGATGCACTTTTATGATGGATAGATGGACTTTTATGATGGATAGATGCACTTTTATGATGGATAGATGCACTTTTATGATGGATAGATGCACTTTTATGATGGATAGATGCACTTTTATGATGGACAGATGCACTTTTATGATGGACAGATGCACTTTTATGATGGATAGATGCACTTTTATCATGGATAGATGCACTTTTATGATGGATAGATGCACTTTTATGATGGATAGATGCACTTTTATCATGGATAGATGCACTTTTATCATGGATAGATGCACTTTTATCATGGATAGACGCACTTTTATGATGGATAAATGCACTTTTATCATGGATAGATGCACTTTTATCATGGATAGATGCACTATGATGGACTTAAAAATATATGCCCATTCACTGCCATTATAAAGCTTGGAAAAGCCAGGACATTTTTAATATAACTCTGATTGTATTCGTCTGAAAGAAGAATGTCATATACACCTAGGATGACTTGAGGGAGAGTAAATTGTGGGAAAGCATATTTATTAAAATGTTTAATTTAGGTTTACATTGAATTTAGCATGTTAACCCTCTGAGGTCGACAAACGCGCCGGCGCGTTTTGCTGGATTTTCTCCACATTGTAGCACTTTAAACTTAAATTTCTCCGTCATTTATGGTCATACAGAAAAAATAAATATAAAAAAAGAATCTGTGGTATTTCTACTTTTGTATGTGTCCACTTCCAATCAAATCAAAACATTGTGCTTTTGTAAAATAAGGAAAAAAAACAGTGTGTGCGTTCTGCCTCTCCGTCGCGGTGAACTTTTTTTTCTTGAGCACGTCTATAAACTGAAACAAAACTCAGCGAATACTTGTTACACATTTATGAGCCATACACCTTTATAAACATTTAAGTGTGTACTTTTAAATGATCGGATTCAAAACGAAAACAAATATTCTCTGTTTAAGTAATTTGTATAAAACCAACAAGATTTCCAGCTTCTCAAACGCTTCCTAATTATTTTTAATTCGGCCACGCCCACTCGCGCAAAAGATATTCACATGCAAATCTCCACATGGAACGCGATCGCCCTCATTACCTCAACAACAAAACACTTCACTTCACTTTTCGTCGAGTTTGAAAGACGTGCCTGAGCTTACATTGGATTTACATCAGAAGAAGAAGAACGATATTTGAAGACAAGAAAGATAAGGTAAGAAATTCTTACATATTAGTTTGCTATTGTTGCATAAATTTCACATTGCAGTTGAACTGTTGCTAGATATATGGTGAATATTATAATATTTAGACCCGTGTTTACTGTTACTGTGTTTGTGGATATCTGCTCAAACGTAGATAGGCTATGTATATGGTAGACCTAACCATAATGTTTTATATTTGATCGCAATCGCGTTTTAATGTATCATATTTTTGATCGCGATCGCGTTTTAATGTATCATATTTTTGATCGCGATCGCGTTTGAATGTATCATATTTTGGAAAAGCAAAACGCTCCAAACGGCTTCATGTTTTTACTATTATCTCATTTCATATCATCATAACGAATGGAAACATTTGAAGTAACATGATAATCAATATATTTTTCTCTAGCTTAGTTGTTACTGAAATCTTTTTGAAAATATATATAGGCTGCTATATTGTTATTATTTTATGCAGCACTGCGCATAGCCTATACCACAACAGTAGGCACAACAAACCTGGTGGGTTTGTTGTGGCACAACAAACCTGGTGTTCATTATATATTGTTGGAAACATTTGTGTGAGTGTGTGTGTGTATTCTGTGAATTTTAAAAAGCAATTTTAACAAGAAAAATCTAAAATGTATTCCCAAAATCGTGCAGGCCTTTCTCTTGATATCAGTATGTTCACTTTTTTTTTTTCAGGGCCCAGATGCCACTGAGTCCTGCTGACTTCAACATTCACAGTACATGTCTCTGTACATGAACATGGTAAAGTTTCAAACACCTTAGAAAATGAAAGGTATGTACAATGTTTTTAGGAATGGCACAAAGGTCTCTTTCTTCAATAAGTGCTTTTTTGTTGTGTATCTTTAGATTATGTTGTGTTGTAAATAAATCCAAACAATTTTAAAAGCCATTCTTTTTTAAATCTCCTCATTCTTTGTGCAAGGTTGGTCAGAATGATGGGCCCTGATAAGCTCCTAATAGGGCCATTAGGGAGGTTCTTTGTCTTTCTCAGGTGTGGAAAGCTTTCATATTAATGAGGTGATCCGCCCCTTCGCATATTGCTTTCTAACACAAAACACGTCGTAAAATTTTTAAATCAATATATTGTCTTCTCTGAATGAGCAGTCAGGGTGATTCTCACATCGTTTTGGAGCAAATATTCTAGGCTACGTGATACAATTTTCAAAAGTCTTGTGAAGAAATAATCAGTATGGGTTTCATGACCTTATTTCAGTGAGAATTTATTTTTGTATTTTCACAAACCACGCATAAATGTCATTATCTCAAAACTACAAACTTTTACATACATGCTGCTGATATATTATTGTAGCAGAGTTTGTGCTGAATACAGTGTAATTAGACTTTAGCCATGAAAATGTCACAAGTAACAGAAATAACCACAAATGTCAGAGCATGTCAGAACACCTCCAGGGCCCAGAAAACAGCTCAGACCTCAGAGGGTTAAGGTTAGGTATAAATTATGATTATCAGAGTTTTCTAGCAAACGACTCTGGTCAGTCCTGTTTTACTGAAACTCTTGGAGTTTGTGTTTTAGCAAGAAAGTCCAGCCAGTCCTGTACTCGGGTCTCAGTGTTTGAATAGATATGCTGAGTGGATTAGGGTGGGCAATGCTCTGTCTAAAACCGGTTCCTAAACCTGTCTTTTTCGGTTCCTGCCCCTAAATGTATATAAACTGTAAGAGAACATTTCATGTCAGACTTGGTGACTGCAGCTACCGACAGCTCGTGTTCTCAATAAAGAATCCTGCTGAAGAAACAACCAAGTCTCCTGGTCTTTCGATTCTAAGTTCACAACAAAATCATGGGCTAATTTTAATTTTTGGGAGAACTATTCCTTTAAACCCTGTTACCTGCTGGGACTCCTGCAGGAGCAGAATGAGCTCCATCCTGACGGAGGCCAGTCCTCCTCCGTGAGAGCCGTGGAGGCTGCAGTAACTGAGGAAGATGCGGAGCAAGGGCTGGTTCCTCTTCAGCCAGAGCCTCCGGCGGCGCTGGTCCTCCCGACCCGGATCCTCCCGCCGGCTCGGGTCCGAGGAGATGCCCTCGGGCAGGGTCTGGAGGAAGGGGTTGTACCCGCAGACGCTCTGCAGGGCCGACACCTCGCGCTCCAGCCAGTGGCACAGCTGATGCCTCAGCTTCCCTCCGTCCAGCTCGTAGCCCGTGGAGAGAGTCCGTAACTCCGAGCTCAGGATCTTCAGGCAGGAGCTGAACTTCAGCCGGGCCGCGAGGATGTCCTCGGTCAGGGCGGGAGAATCTCCACGGTCCGTCGGGGTGGAGGCCGAGACCTGCACGAGTACCACGAAAATCAGAACTGTCGATTATTTCCTTGAAATTGTAATTACGATTATTGATTGCGATTATCACAAGTGCTGGGCAACGATTAATCACGATTAATCGCATCCAGAACAAAAGTTTGTGTTTACATAATATATGTGTGTGTCCTGTGTATAATTATTTTGTTTTGATAAATACATACATATGCATATGTAAATTTAAGAAATATTTGCATGTATATACTGTATTATTCATAACTGTATTTCATACATAACATACATACATTTTTCTTAAATATATACTTGCATGTGTGTGTATTTATCAAAACAAATAATTATGCACAGTACACACACATATATTATGTAAACACAAACTTTTATTCTGGATGCGATTAATCCCATTGTGCGGGCCTACCGGAGCATCTCTGCTGTTCTCTGGGTGAATGGTCTTCATTGCCAGTCCTGATTCTTCCACATCCGACTCCTCGGAGTCCCACTTCATCTCGAGAGGCTCGTCCTGCAGAGTGAGGGACGGCTGGCTCCAGTCGAAGCTCAGAACCGAGTCCGAATGACTGTCCTCTCTGGGAGACGAGAGCGAGGACACCGACTGGAAGCCGTTGAGGACCGGCTGAGACCAGTCCTGCTTCTCTGGGCCTTCAGAGGCGCTCCACGACACGGGCCGGTTCTCTCGCGGCTTCGAGCGCTTAACGACTTTCGGCATTTTGGAGAGCACCTCTAGCGCCAGCATGGGGCAGCCGGCCTGCAGGTGTGTGTGCGCCGCGCTGAAGAAGAGCCTCCTCTCGGTGAGGCTGATGGAGTCGACCTCACGCCCCTCCACCGGCAGACACACTCCAGGTTTCTCTGCGGAGCCGAAGTGGCGGCGCAGAAGCAGCGGGTGCGAGCGCAGGAACGTGTAGAAGTTAAACACGGCAGGATCACAGGGAGACGAGCCGGCGGCTCCTGAAAGAGAGCGACTTGTGTCAATAACATTCAATGTCAACGTTTTGGAGGAAAGACCTCTTTTCATTGTTGTTCATCGTTGCACTAGTTTCATTTATGTTTTTCTCTGCAGACTGCAAACTTTTTCTAAACAAGTCTTGTTTTTCAGGAAAATATCACATGCTTAAATCAAGATACATTTACTAGAGATGCAAAATAACTTAAAGGTGACATATTATGCCCCTTCATTTATTATAGATAGTTAAATTTGCCCCTTTTCTGGCTGCTTCTACACTGATTTGATTCCCTGTTACAGAATGTTTCTCTTTGCAACATTTGCTCATCTTGTAATCGTTCAGGCTCATAACGAGCGAATATCCTCTGAATGTGACGCTCATGTGACGTGCGCTCGCACCGGCCCGACGTGACATTTGCAGAGGAAGCAGATTCTGGTCAAATGAATGTGGCCTTTATCTACATTCTTCAATTAAATGTAGATAAAACTGTGGGAATGTTTTTTACAAAAAGACAATGTAATAGTGTGTCAAACATATCAATTTCGGGTCAAAACATTACTATTGTGCCGCAATTTAAATATTTGGGCGTTATTATTGATTCTAATCTTTCTTTTAAAACACATATTAAGAAAGTCTGCAATAGGGTCAAGTTTAGTTTAGCTAATTTTAGATATATTAGAAATGCCCTTACTTTTAATGCTGCTAAATTATTTATGGATGCAATGATTATGTCACATCTAACATATTGTCTGACAAGCTGGGGACAAACTAACAGCTCATCACTTAAGCCACTAGCAACTATTTATAAAAAAACTCTTAAAATTTTGGACCAAAAGCCTAACAGTTTACACCATTGTATAATCCTTAAAAACTATAAACTGCTGAGCTGGGAAAATGTAATCAAATATAAAAATATTTGTCTGGTTTACAAAATTTTACATAATACCGCTCCGCCTCCTTTCAATTCATTCATAATCCAACGTAGTAACAGCAGTCATAATACCAGAAGCACCACACGTGGCGATCTAGTAATCCCTCTCAGAAAAAGTACATTTGGTCAATTATCATTTTCATTTACTGCAATACATAACTGGAACTCATTGCCCATTACAATTAAAAACATACATATGTATTCGACTTTTATTGCACACCTTAAAAATTGGCTAATCGACAATTACACCTGCCCACATTAATATGCTAGATGTGATGTGCGCACTAGATGTGACATGATCATGCTTCTGCCATTTGATCTCTGCTGGCTGCTTCAATGCTATGTCCTGTATGTGCTTCAATGTGGCCTCTGCATGATTATTTTTTGTGTCAATTTTCTCTAGTTTATTGCTTGACCTGCTTTTATGTCTTTGCAATTTGTGCTTGCTTGTCTGTTTCAATTTTGTGCCACCTTGTTTGTTTGTCTAAGCTCTTGCTTAAGCCCTGTTTTAATTGTAATGTATTTATTGATGTATGCCAATTAACAACTGGCTGGGGACTACAGCTGGAAATTAGCCGTAGAGGCTAAAGCTGCTCTTTTCATTAAAAGAGGTTGTCCACATTATTATAAACCAATAAACTAAACTAAACTAAACTAAACTTTGTGTGTGTCCATTTGCACATTTATCCTCCGTCACCGCAGATTAAATCTGTGTTTATCAGCGAGGAGTAAAGGCGGAGGTGGGCTTCTGTCTTCAGTTACTCATTGATGATCCTGATTATAGCACTTAAACACGGAAAAAGTCAGATTTTCATGTTATGTCCCCTTTAAGAAAATGTTTTTTTTTGTTTTTTTTCAGTGTAAAAAGCAATAGCAATCAAATCAGGCCAGTTTGTTTTCACACAACAAATTGCGATTTGTACTTAAAGCCACATGAATCGAACCCCGGCCTGTGCCTTGGAGTCTGAGTTTGGAAAACCCCTTTCACACACACTGAAATAAAGCGAACTCTGATGTCAAGCGGTCTCAGGCCCCTCAGTGTTTGATTGAGTCTCTCACCTTCATTGGGCTGCTCCAGCAGAGTGTCCAGTGCCCTGCTGTAGTCGTCTAATACCCAGAATGCCATGCTGCGCAAGAACGGGTCCTGGTGCGCCGCCATCTGCTGGTCATAACCCAACACGTGCCTCTGCAGGATCCGTTTGTAGGTGCAGGACATCTCGAACTCAGACTCGTACAGTCGACAGATGACCAGAGCCAGCTGAAGGTCCTGCATCTTCTCTATACAAACCTGATCATGTGTGGAAAACCAACAGATCTTATGAGAACCTCACAGTATCACAATTATGAAAGTGCGCTCAGAGGCACAGTTTACGTGAGAGAGATGATCTACTGCAAACCTCAACAGCATCTTTCAGGGATCCAGCCAGCAGAAAGAAAGCCGCAGAATGTTGGAAGCGTTGTTTTCCGAGCAGAGAGAAGGCGTTCTTCAGGGCCGCTTTCCTCCAGCGATCTTCACTGAAGTTATTGCTGAAGAACGTGGTCATCTTTGAGTTCTGGTGAGACCTTCAAGACACAGAAGCTCTCAGTGAACTGAAGCCTTGCGGACGGGGGAATGACACTTCAACATGTGTGTAAGTTACCTGTACAGTCCCCAAACCACAGCTTTCTTCTTCATGGCCAGATAAAACAAGGCTGCGTCTAACGGGTCGTTGTTTCTCTGATAAGCAGCTTTTGCAACCTGGTAGGAGAGAGAGGATCACACATTATTAAACATGTTTGGGTTTCAGAAGCACAAGTAAAGCTGTAAAAGTATGATCAGCATTCAAACAAACACTCAACGCTCACCCCCTTTCTGATTTGTCTACGTTTTCAAATGACATTGACGTCTTGCATGACAAAAGTCTAGTAAAGTTTAGTTTAGTGATTTCAATGAAACTCAAGGTTCTGAAAAACAGAGACGTCGGATATAGTGGCTTAAGACGTGCATCTGATGCACAAGCACACAGAAAAACAATTAAATAAGCAGATTGGACAATCTGTGTAGGAGAGGTAATGAATTTAGGGATATTAGACGCTTGAGTTTAGGTCATGCATAACTGGGATAGTTATTAGCTTAAAGTTTGATAAAACGACCCCTAAGTTTGCCATCAGGAATTTTCCAACCTTCAATAACTTTAATAAAATAACTTCAATAATCTTCAATAAAAAATCTCTGCAGTCCAAATATCTAAACATTCTTAAATCAAGAAGCATTTACTAGATGAGTAAAATTACCTAAGAAATACTATTTAGTTTTCTGATAATAAAAAAAATCTAAATTAAGTGAGTTTTTGCTTAAAATAAGCAAAATTATCTGCCAATGGGGTAAGAAAAATAATCTTGATTTCCATTTGAATTAAGACTTTTTTTCTTACCCCATTGGCAGATAGTTTTGCTTATTTTAAGCAAAAACTCAATTTTTTTTTTTTTTTTTTTTTTTTTTTAGAAAACAAGATATTCTTTTCTTGTCATTTTACTTATCTAGTAAATGCTTCTTGATTTAAGAATGTTTAGATATTTGGACTGGAAACAAGACAAAAATACCAAGTAAGAAATGCATTTTTAGAAGTGTACCATATGGTTCACTGCAAAAAATGCTTTTCTTTACTCAGCATTTTTGTCTTGTTTCCAGTCCAAATATCTAAACATTCTTAAATCAAGATACATTTACTGGAGAAAATAAATAATCACACAGACATTCATGCATCTCCAACACATTAAAACAGAATGCAAACATGAAAGTTTTATTTACTCAAGTTTCCCCACATGTACCAATTCTGGCAAATTCTACTCATTACTTAATATGCATAAAAATGGAATCAGTTTCAACAGACCTTCTCAATGCATCTGCGAAGTTTATTGGTGCTGCGCAGCCACCAGCCCACGCCCATGGCCCTCAGCTCCGGCCAGGTGGGATCTGCTTTCTGCAGCGCCGGGAGCATGTTGAGCAGCTCCTCTTCAGCCTCAGAGTGGAACGCCCAGGCGTAGTGGCAGGTGGACAATCCTGCAGACCAGATGCAGTTACTGAGTTACTGAGCTCAAAGGCCTTTCAGACCACACAACATATCACAGCTGTGGAAGACTGACTGAGATTTGCATTTAGCAGAGGCTTTTATCTAAAGATTTTTTCCTTGTGCATTCAAGGTATACATTTTATCAGTTCATGCAGCCCATGGCAATCAAACCCACGACCTTGTAGCATTGTTGACCTTGGTGTTGCTCCTCCCGACATCCTCCTCCCACAATACTCCTACGACATACTCGCCCGACATCCTCTTCCCACATTACTCCCCGGCATCCTCCACCCACAATATTCGCCTGACATACTCTTCCCACATTACTCCCCGGCATACTCCCCCGACATACTCCTCCCACAATACTCGCCCGACATACTCCTCCCACAATACTCGCCCGACATACTCCTCCCACAATACTCGCCCGACATACTTCACCCACAATACTCCTCCGACACACTTACCCGACATACTCCTCCCATATTACTCCCTGGCATACTCCTCCCACAATCCTTCCCCGACATCCTCCTCCCACAATACTCGCCCGACATCCTCCTCCCACAATACTCCTCCCACAATACTCGCCCGTCATCCCCCTCCCACAATACTCCCCCAACATACTCGCCCGCCATACTCCTCCCACATTACTCCCCGGCGTACTCCACCCACAATACTCGCCCGCCATACTCGCCTGACATACTCCTCCCACATTACTCCCCAGCATACTCCACCCACAATACTCCCCCAACATACTCGCCCGCCATACTCCTCCCACATTACTCCCCAGCATACTCCACCCACAATACTCGCCCGCCATACTCGCCTGACATACTCCTCCCACAATACTCGCCCGACATATTCCTCCCACATTACTCCCCGGCATACTCCACCCACAATACTCCCCCAACATACTTGCCCGACATACTCCTCCCACATTACTCCCCGGCATACTCCACCCACAATACTCGCCCGCCATACTCGCCTGACATACTCCTCCTACAATACTCGCCCGACATACTCCTCCCACAATACTCGCCCGACATACTCCACCCACAATACTCGCCCGCCATACTCGCCTGACATACTCCTCCCACAATACTCGCCTGACATACTCCTCCCACAATACTCGCCCGACATACTCCTCCCACATTACTCCCCGGCATACTCCACCCACAATACTCCCCCAACATACTCGCCCGACATACTCCTCCCACATTACTCCCCGGCATACTCCACCCACAATACTCCCCCAACATACTTGCCCGAAATACTCCTCCCACATTACTCCCCGGCATACTCCACCCACAATACTCCCCCAACATACTTGCCCGAAATACTCCTCCCACATTACTCCCCGGCATACTCCACCCACAATACTTGCCCGCCATACTCGCCTGACATACTCCTCCCACAATACTCGCCTGACATACTCCACCCACAATACTCCCCCAACATACTTGCCCGACATACTCCTCCCACATTACTCCCCGGCATACTCCACCCACAATACTCCCCCAACATACTCGCCCGACATACTCCTCCCACATTACTCCCCGGCATACTCCACCCACAATACTCCCCCAACATACTTGCCCGAAATACTCCTCCCACATTACTCCCCGGCATACTCCACCCACAATACTCCCCCAACATACTTGCCCGACATACTCCTCCCACATTATTCCCCGGCATACTCCACCCACAATACTCGCCCGACATACTCGCCCGACATCCTCCTCCCACAATACTCCCCCGACATCCTCCTCCCACAATACTCGCCCGACATCCTCCTCCCACATTACTCCCCGGCATACTCCACCCACAATACTCCCCCAACATACTTGCCCGACATACTCCTCCCACATTATTCCCCGGCATACTCCACCCACAATACTCCCCCAACATACTCGCCTGACATGCTCCTCCCACATTACTCCCCAGCATACTCCACCCACAATACTCGCCCGACATCCTCCTCCCACAATACTCGCCCACCATACTCGCCTGACATACTCCTCCCCCAATACTCCCCCGACATACTCCGGGACAACGATGAAGAACCACCACTGAAACCCTTGTAAGCATACCTTGACAGGAAAGCTGAGCTCGATGAGCCGGGGGCAGAGACGTCAGGAGGAAGGTGTGCAGGCGAACGGCCAGCAGGAACTTCAGTCCGCATTCATCCAGTGTCTCTCCACCTGAAAAAAATTCATCAAATTTATCACATCTAACACATCTATACAAATGAACAACTGCAATCATCAATAAAAGATAATGACCTTTGCCTTTTCCTTGACTTTCTCCAATGTCGGTGCTGGTGGAGGCGATGGTGTCTGCCAAGGCCATCAGAGACATCTGCTCCATCCGGGTCAGGCCCGGCAGACTGGAGTGAAGCAGGTGTCTGGACAGCACCTGTGCGTGCTCGGAGCCGAAAAAAGTGGGGCTGTACTTCGACAGATCTATTACTTTAGCGTTAGCATCTTCCTCATCTGCATCAAATGGGTCCAAGTCATCCGTACTGATGCTGGGGCTTGAGAAGAGCTCATCGTAAGCGACACTTTGGCTGGATGTACTGGCGCCGTGAGCGCTCACACTGTCCGTTCTTTCTTTGGCACCGGGGACCGTTTCATCATCGGCGGCTAACAGCGCATACAACGGCAGGGGCGGGATAGAGTCGATCTCGGTGTAGTCCGAGCTCTCGCCCTTGCTGAACATCTTTGGGTCTCTGGTGGTGCTTCCGCTAGCGCTAATCGTGAGTGAGCGCAGACGGCGCTCCTGGTTGACAGTGGTGTCCTTCAGAGACACGATCTCTCCGGCGATGCACTTTACAAGATGGGAAAGGATGGCTTTGGCCCGTCGCATCTTTCCGAGGTCCATGAGCTCCAACAGCTGCACCGGATGATACTGGGGCAAAGTGGGAAAAAGGTGATGTGCGGCCTCGAACAACCCAGAATCCTCCATCTCAGCTGGGAGGTCGTACACGGTTCTCTTTCCACTGAGTTTCTGAGCCAAACTAGTCATGGACCTGGAGAGAGCCTTTTTAGAAGGATTCGGACTAAGTCCTTCCTGTTTCAGAGACGTCACGCTGCCGGTACCGATGCTGTTCTCTCCGTTGGTGAGCGCCGGCTGCCATTGAGAATAGACGTGCATCTCACAGTCCATCCCGACTACTAAGATCCCATCTCGCACCCAAGACAGAGAGACAGGAATGGGTAGCGAGCCCTCAACGGATGACACTAGATCCACCACTCTGAGAAGAACCAGACGAGAACAGTGGTGCTCCCTGCTGCTATCGGACAGTCCCAAATCTGGAGGTTTTCCCGAAAGCAACCCGTACATGTAAAGCTTGGATCCCAGACCAACGGTTAATATATGAGAACCGTCTTCTCTGGAAACCCAGTCTAAGTGGACCTGCCTCTTGCCACCGACAACTAAGCAATCATTATTTAACAAGCCATCCCTCAGTACCATCAGGCTTTTATCGCAGTCATTACTACTCGGGCTGTAAGATCCGCTGACTTTCAGGATCTGTTCAAGCATCCACTGGGAGCCGCCAGTGGAGTCGCACTGGAATATGCTCACGTTCATGAGTGGCTCGCCAGAACCGGATCCGTTGTTCTGGTGCGCTATGGCGACTCTACTGGTGTGGCAGCAACTGAGACCCATTATCTGACCGCTCACGCTCAGAGCACTAGTGCTAGCCACGCCGTCCTCCACTAACAAAGGCCACTCCTCCCAGATGTACACCGGTTCTCCAGAGCTATCGGGGTCAGAGACGGCGCTACACCTCCAGAACCGGACCGATCCGTCAGAGCAAGACGTGGCCAGCAGATACGGAGCCCGTCCAGCCGGCTGCAGAGATGAAGAGCTCAAATGTCCTGTAAAGCAAATGTTTTTCAGATAATCTGTCAGAATATAAGCATAGAAGCTGTGTTGACTGTTTGTCTTTGTTCTGAAAAGTTATACAAAAAGAAAGGAAATAAAGAAAATAAACTTTAGGGCTGCCCTCGACTAAAGATTTTTCTAGTCGACTAGTAGTTGTGCATTTAAGCCGATTAGTCGACTAATCGCGTGTTTATATTAATAAGTCATAAATTAGGGCTGCACAACGATTACACACATCATTCCAGGAAACCCTTATGAGCATCACACTCTCTGTATCTGAATAAACAGAAGATTGAAACGCTTTGATTAAACATGACTAATAAACACACGACTGCCTTATTCTGTGTCAGAAGCTCATCATCTCACAGGAGGAGGAGAACCTCAGCTGTCCTTATGAAGTGAGTTTGGAGGAAAAGGACCAATGCATAAATGCATAAAGATGTATGTTTTATTTAGCATATTTAGTTAATGGAGGTTTGCATAGTATTCTGATTCTGCATTTCACTGATTTTATTCATTTTGAGGAATATTTAATCTTTTATTGAATTATTGTGAATTTGTCACGCTCACATTTAGTCTAGAACTACAATAACCATCATGTTCACACACACACACACACACACACAAACACACAATGCCTCTGCACTTCGATTCGATTCAACATGAGGACAGGAGAGCTGTCAGTCAATAAATGGGAAAACAAGGTAACTTGCGTTACTTATTTGAAAAAGTAACTCAGATATTTTGTTGTAAATTTTTAAAGTAATGCATAACTTTACTTGTTACTTGAAAAAGTAATCATTACAAGTTCCTTGCCCCAGCACGGATCACATGCACACAGATGTTCTGCCTTCACCTGCAGCAGGAGTCACTCGTATGACCTCCACACCCTCGGGCACGTCGAGCTCCTGGCTGAACACTTTGGTGCTGGTCAGCGCGAGGCGACAGGCGCTCTGGAGGTTGGATGTGCTGAGTTTCGATCTCTGGACATGCGGTGAGCCGACCGTCTTAAAGTTAAACTGTGAGGAGTTTGTGGGTGATGGAGACGCAGCCTCTCTTTCTGCAGGAGTTTGAGCTTGCTCTGAAAGAACGGAAACAAATCTGTTTAATCGACAGAAAGAGTCGAATATAATGATTGTGAGCATAACCTTTCATCAAACTGTCTTTCCCTTATAGCTGACATAATGTTAAAGTAGTGATCATGCTGTTATGCTTTATTTCATCAAACATGTCAAGTCTCCTTCATTTATACAGCGCTTTACCAATATAGATGTTTCACAGCAGCTTTACAGTGATAACAGGAGATTACAGTAACAGAGATTGTTTAGGCTTTACAGCAGATCTAGAATAAAGTTATTGCCCAGATAAAGTTAGTTTTGATTGATTCACTTCCGTTGTAAAGATCATTAGTTATTAACTTAGCGGCCGCTAACACACACCGTTCTCACAGAAAACAGAAACTTTTAATGTGTTCTGGACGTTCATTTACACACAACAGTGTTTGGAGCTCGAGAACACACACTCTGAAACAGGATCCAAGGTGCAAGTTTTTAAAAAATTTGAAAAGCGTGATCATCTCCGTGTAAACTTCAAAAACGTGAAAACTGTGAAACGCTGACGGCGCACATGCGTATCACGTGTTTAGTCTATAGATATGCGCGTAGCTACTGAGAATGCCTTGACTATTGAGAATCAAGATCACTAGGAAGCATGTCACATTATATACTAAACCCTTTTCTAAATAAAATCCATTACAAACCCATAATGACAGGAACGGCGTCTAACTGTAGATGCCACATGTGCAGGAGTGATCTGGCGTTCTCCGAGATCTCCACCACCACCAGGAAGAAGCGAGAAGAGAACAGCGTCCGGCTGGGAACTGAGACGAACACAAGCATTTACCACACAGAAACACAACCAACACTGGCTTACGTTTACATGCACAACTTCTGTTTCAGTCGGACGGAATTCATTCCTATTGATGATTCTGAACGTAGTGTTTACATGAACGCTAAACATTTGATCGGGTTGATGTGTGTGTTTATATGTCATTACGCTATTTCTACACCATTGCGTTAGTTCTACGTCATTACGCTATTTCTACGTCATTATGCTATTTCTACAATTTCTACATCATTACGCTATTTCTACATCATTACGCTATTTCAACGTCATTGCACTATTTCTTTATCATTACGCTATTTCTACATCATTACGCTATTTCTACATCATTACGCTATTTCTATGTCATTACGCTATTTCTACGTCATTATGCTATTTCTACGTCATTATGCTATTTCTACGTCATTACGCTATTTCTACAGCATTACGCTAATTCTACTATTTCTACATCATTACGCTATTTCTACATCATTACGCTATTTCAACATCATTACGCTATTTCAACATCATTACGCTATTTCTGTCATTGCGCTATTTCTTCTATTTCTACATCATTACGCTATTTCAACGTCATTGCACTATTTCTTTATCATTACGCTATTTCTACATCAGTGGTTCTCAATCCTGGTCCTGGGGACCCACAGCTCTGCACAGTTTGTATGTCTCCCTCATTTAACACACCTGATTCAGATCATCATCTCGTTAGGAAAGAGCTCTATGAACTGAACTGGGAGTGTCAGTTAAAGGAGACATATAAAATGTGCAGAGCTGTGGGTCCCCAGGACCAGGATTGAGAACCACTGTTCTACATCATTACGCTATTTCTATGTCATTACGCTATTTCTACGTCATTATGGTATTTCTACGTCATTACGCTATTTCTACAGCATTACGCTAATTCTACTATTTCTACATCATTACGCTATTTCTACATCATTACGCTATTTCAACATCATTACGCTATGTCTGTCATTGCGCTATTTCTTCTATTTCTACTTCATTACGCTATTTCTACTATTTCTACATCATTACGCTATTTCAACATCATTACGCTATTTCTGTCATTGCGCTATTTCTACGTCATTACGCTATTTCTACGTCATTAGGCTATTTCTATTATTTCTACATCATTACGCTATTTCTACATCATTACGCTATTTCTACGTCATTACGCTATTTCAACGTCATTACGCTAATTCTACGTCATTACGCTATTTCTACAGCATTACGCTATTTCTACTATTTCTACATCATTACGCTATTTCTACGTCATTACGCTATTTCAACATCATTACGCTATTTCTATGTCATTGCACTATTTCTACGTCATTACGCTATTTCTACGTCATTACGCTATTTCTGCAGCATTAAGCTATTTCTGTCATTGCGCTATTTCTTCTATTTCTACGTCATTACGCTATTTCAACATCATTACGCTATTTCTACGTCATTATGCTATTTCTACGTCATTACGCTATTTCTACAGCATTACGCTATTTCTACGTCATTACACTATTTCAACATCATTACACTATTTCTCTGTCATTGCGCTATTTCTTCTATTTCTACATCATTACGCTATTTCTACTATTTCTACATCATTACGCTATTTCAACATCATTACACTATTTCTATGTCATTGCGCTATTTCTACGTCATTAAGCTATTTCTACGTCATTAAGCTATTTCTACGTCATTACGCTATTTCTGCAGCATTAAGCTATTTCTATGTCATTGCGCTATTTCTTCTATTTCTACATCATTACGCTATTTCTACGTCATTACGCTATTTCAACGTCATTACGCTATTTCAACATCATTACGCTATTTCTACGTCATTACGCTATTTCTACGTCATTGCGCTATTTCTACGTCATTACGCTATTTCTACATCATTACGCTATTTCTACGTCATTACGCTATTTCAACATCATTACGCTATTTCTATGTCATTGCACTATTTCTTCTATTTCTACATCATTACGCTATTTCTACTATTTCTACATCATTACGCTATTTCTACTATTTCTACATCATTACGCTATTTCAACATCATTACACTATTTCTATGTCATTGTGCTATTTCTACGTCATTGCGCTATTTCTACGTCATTACGCTATTTCTAAAGCATTAAGCTATTTCTACTATTTCTACATCATTACGCTATTTCTATGTCATTACGCTATTTCAACATCATTACGCTATTTCTATGTCATTACGCTATTTCTAAAGCATTAAGCTATTTCTACTATTTCTACGTCATTACGCTATTTCTACGTCATTACGCTATTTCTAAAGCATTAAGCTATTTCTACTATTTCTACATCATTACGCTATTTCTATGTCATTACGCTATTACAACATCATTACGCTATTTCTATGTCATTACGCTATTTCTAAAGCATTAAGCTATTTCTACTATTTCTACATCATTACGCTATTTCTACGTCATTATGCTATTTCTAAAGCATTATGCTATTTCTACTATTTCTACATCATTACGCTATTTCTACGTCATTACGCTATTTCAACATCATTACGGTATTTCTTTGTCATTACGCTATTTCAACATCATTACGCTATTTCTATGTCATTGCGCTATTTCTTCTATTTCTACATCATTATGCTATTTCTACTATTTCTACATCATTACGCTATTTCTACGTCATTACGCTATTTCAACGTCATTACGCTATTTCAACGTCATTACGCTATTTCTACTATTTCTACGCCATTAAGTTATTTCAACGTCATTACGCTATTTCTACGTCATTGCGCTATTTCTACATTATTACGCTATTTCTACGTCATTCCACATGCGCAGTCCTTTTAGTTTTGGTTTTCAATCCGATCAAGTGTTCACATGTTCTCTCGATCGGATTAGAAAAGGAATAAACTCCTTTCAACCGGATCGAAGTCTCATTAGGATCGAGCTCAATCGGATCGAAGTCTCATTGGGATCGAGCTCAATCGGATCGAAGTCTCATTGGGATCGAGCTCAATCAGATCGATTAAGGTGTTTTACATGAAGGGTTTCAGTGCGATTGAGCGTCAGTGCCATCACTATCGGGTTATTTGGTTGCATGTACACGTAGCCAGTGAGTTATCAGAGAGAATGATCTCCTACCAGAATCCTGCAGGCTATCGTCCATTTTCTCATTTCCCAAGATCAGGTCCTCCTCAAACACGTGCAGCAGCTGCGTCTGTTTCCCCTGCTGAACAAACAGTGAGAGAGATGGTGAGCGCTGAGCATTGTGGGAAACGGCATGACAATCTTGTGTTAGTTACAGTCAGTAGTGGATCTTATACGTACAAAGTCAGTGATGGCGTCGAGCTCGATGATGCAGCCTGGTTTGGCCGTCGACTGCTGGCTGATGATGTTAAACACCTCGCTGACATATTTCTGGAGGAACAGGACATGAGACATGCATGCAGGACTATATTCCAATCTTTGCTGTGTCAAGAGGTGCGCGAGACATGATGATGACGTCATTGACGCGGTTAGTTTTTGTAGCTTATCCCGTACAGCGGTGCGTTGTTAATGTGGAAAATGGCGGGAAAAGGCTTTTCCTGCTGACGAAAACCCTTTCAGTTGGAGGCAAAAATTGTGCAACGACACACTTGATCAAACCATCGATCAGAGCTGAGTGTGTGTGAGTGTGTGTGAGTGTGTGTGGGTGTGTGTGAGTGATTGAGAGTGTGTGTGTGTGTGTGTGAGTGAGTGATTGAGAGTGCGTGTGTGTGAGAGCGTGTGTGTGTGAGAGAGTGAGAGTGTGAAAGCGCTCAGCACTCGCTCAGATCAAGAGCACCTGGTGTGTGTGATGATCAATCTGTAGATGTAGAGAGTAGAAGTGAGTGTTTCTGAATGTCAGTTTGCTGTTGTGTGTTCATGTAGTTCATTACGCTTCTGTTGAAGTGTGTGTTCTCAGGTCACTGATGCACCAACACAGTTTTGTGCACTATTGTAACCTCATTTTCCTTGCATGTACGTAAGAATTATGAATTATATTTTATTTAAGAACAATCGTTTTAAAAGTTAATCCACTTTAAAAAGTGAACGTCATTTCATTTTAATATAAGAAGCGATGCTTGATTTGGTTTATATTTGCTTATTGCGCTCGCTTGCGCCCTCTTGTGGACACAGGAGACACTACAGTACTCTCTTCCTCTAACACAGCCCTATTTTACACATGGATGTAAAAGCCAGGCTCATTCTTACGGAGATGTCGGGGTTCGAGAGTTCACTCAGCAGCTTCTTGGCCTCTATGATGGCCTGATACAGTCTCAGCGAGTGCCCGTCACTGGCAATGAAGCAGGCGCTGGGTGAGTTTCCATACACACCTATGGGGAAGAAATGAAATATGAACAGACCAACATCCAACATCCAATCAGAGCAAAGGTGCATCAATTAAAGTTTTAGAGATGCACAGTAAACATTCATAAGCTGAATACACAGTTATGAATATTCTATGCAGCTGAGACTGATGGCACAGCAGAGATGAGTTTCCAGCTCGCTTATTAGAGGAAAGAACCTACAAAAATATCCCAAATAATCCGCACACAGAGTGCTTTTCCCTGTTTCATACTCTTGCTCCCTTTTTTTTAACTTGAGACTGTCAGGCTGAACTAATCAGAATTCTAGAAGAAGCTGCAAAGGTTTCCACAGTGAATTTTGCTTTTATTAGGGGTGGGAATCTTTTAAAATCATCCGATTCGATTCAAAACGATTCTTGGGGTTACGATCCGATTCAAAATTGATTCTCGATTTTGAATCCAATTTCAATTCAATATATGCATTCATTTAAAATCTATGATCAAAAATAAAAACCTATACATATATCGATATCGAATTGAAATTAAATTGAAATTCGAGAATCGAACAGAAGAGAAATGAACAGCAGCTGTTAGTCCCAATCGAGCGGGAGTTATATAGTTTAAATTATAAACACCACATTACTGCGTTAATTTAATCTAGCCCGTTTATCAGTGTTCATATCCGCCGCTCACACGCGTCTTTTACATCATTGAAATAAGTGAGCATCAAGTCGACAGACATATCTATACAAGGAAGTGATTATCATCTGGATCTGGGTTGCACTTTTATGATGGACAGATGCACTTTTATGATTAAAGTTTTAAAGTTTTAAAGTTCTAATCAAGTATGGAGAGTTTTGAGTCTGAGGAGATCCAAAATACCCCTCAAACCTACGATGGCCCACAGCCATACAATTTTGAGCCTCCCAGGCGTGAGACAGATGAGGAGCCAAACAGAAATTTAAATAATTCCTATCGAAGAAACATAAATATATCTGGTGTGAAGAGAACCAGTGGAGAGTTGGTCAGGTGTCTTGGTAAGTATAGGCATAACTTAGAGGTGGAACGGTACATGTATTCGTATTGAACCGAAGCGATACGGGCGTCACGGTTCGGTGCATGAATATACGCGGAGAATACACGGTATAAAAATAAATAAAACTCGCGTGCAAATTAATTAATGTGGAACTACTGTTAGATACGCGGGTTATTTAGGGACACCTAATCTGTAGCTCCTCCTTAGCTCTGAAGCTCCGTGGCTATAATGAACAGGCTGCGATGTCAAGATTGCAATGCTGGAATATGTTGGTTGGGGGGTGTGTGTGTGTGTGTGTGTGTGTGTGTGAGTGAGAGAGAGAGAGAGAGAAGAGAGAGAGAGAGAGAGAGAGAGAGAGAGAGAGAGAGAGAGAGAGGCGCGGGCGCGATCGAATAGTGGAAACATAAAAATATACCTTATCGTTTTGATTCATACGCGTTCAGACCGGGAAAACAGAGGAAACACTGGGGACAGTCACATAGACATCTGACCGATCTGACAGATAACAGCTGTGGTAGCCTACAACGCAGCTCAGCTCCTACATTTTTCTCAGCGACCTGGGGAGACGTCTCCTTCTTATGACGTCAAGCGACTTGTTTGGGGGGAGGAGCAGTTTTAAGTGAGGACTGAAAATAACTTTTTCATCTTATATTCTGCCTTTAGGTATCGAAAAACATACAAAACAATACATCAACTTGTCAAACGTGTATTTCCCCTAACTATTTTGTGTTAATCATAATTACAAATTTAACCTGACATACACACTTTAACCAATGAAAGGGTGCTCACCGAGGCAGTTGCTGGGGATGAGCGCGGGCAGCCAGGCCACGTTAGCGAAGGCCGACGTGTGCAGCGAGTTTATCCTTGCTAGCTCCGACACGCCTCCCGAGAACGACAGCGGTCCCACCGGATCCACGCGCCACAGGATCAGCTCGCTGTAGACGGCGTTAGGGTCCTGTGAGACGCCTCCGGATGACACTCGGCTCCTGCGGGCCGGGTCCGGCGGGCGGGTCAGATCAGCGGCGGGTGTCCTCAGGGCGTTGTGGTGAGACGTGGTTAGCAGTAGCGGCAGCAGCGAGTGGCAGGCCAGATCGTTCAGGTGGAAGCGATGGCCACAGTATCGGGACTGATGGGACACGCTGAGCACCGTGGAGAAGCCCGAGTCCTCGGCGAAGCTGACGGCCCACTGGTTGAGGGATCCGTCAGCGTGTTTGGAGATCATCAGGACGCTGGGGGTGAAGATGCTGAGGCGCAGGCTGTTGGACGACGGTTTGCTCTGACTGATTAGCGCCGAGGACGAGTGTGTGAGACCCGCGGGCCGCTGACGCCCGTGCTGGATCGCCAGGTCCACATTCTTGTTGCAGGCGTACATGACCACGCTGCGGCTGAGCGAGTTGGCGTCACCGGTGGGGAAGGCCACGGGAATTCTGGACACGAAGGACACCTGAAACACATAATGAACTCGGTGAGTCAAGCCAAGCCACCTTTATTTATAAGGCGCTTTATACAAGATGGTTTTAAAGCAGCTTTACAGTGCTAGCAGGAAATGATTCGATGATGCAAACGGAACTAACAGGATCTTACACGGCGTGAGGAAGCTGTGGTTGTACCTGTGCCTGTCGGAACATGCCCGGCTGGTACTCGTCCAGCCAGTCGACGTGCCACACCAGCAGCGAGCCGTCCATCGGGTGAATGCTGAACAGCATATCGGCTCCTCGGGTCCAGTCTCCCAGCAGAACATCCACCTGATGATCCACAGCGACACCGTACGCGCTGCGGCCCTCCTCATCCACATCTGCTCACAACAGAGAGAGCCTTCACACACTGCAAACAATGCTTAGCATTTCTGTCTTGTTTACAGTCCAAATATCTAAAAAATTCTTAAAGGTGCAGTGTGTAATTTTCAGCAGCATCTGGTGGTGAGGTTGTCAATTGCACCCAAAAGAAGTTAGGGTGGCCGACAGGAAGTGATGTCGTCGTCTGAGACAGCAGAGATTAGCCAGTTAAACAATGAGGTTTCTTTACAAAGATAAATTAAGAAATTAGGTTTAAATTAGGTAAGACATAATATTTTATGGCATTTTACTCATCTAGTAAATGCATCTTGTTTTAAGAATTTGTAGATATTTGGACTGGAAACAAGGCAAGAATACTAAGTAAGAAAAGCATTTCTGATGCATGCGAATCCTCACAGGCTCACTAGTGTACAAATGTCGCACAACAACAGCTTTTTTACCCACGGAATATCCGTTTATGAACATCTAGAGCTCTAGTGTGACCTAAATCTCATATCCCAGTACAAGTCATTTCATAACACACACATCACACAGAACGCCTTTTTTAGATCCAATGCGCTACATTTCCATTGTTTTCCAATGTAAACACCAGGGGTGAAACGGGTCGCAGAAGATCCGTGATGCGTACGGACTGGACCCCACGGTTCGGCACGCATGTGATTCGAGAGAGAGGATTGAACACCAAACTGATTCCTCTTTCGCGTTTCCTTGCCCTTGAACACACACACACACACAAAATTATATGTATATATATTTTTTTTTTTTGGCTGATCCGAAAAATGATCTGATCCGTGGCTCAAAATTCGTAAATGATTCGAACCGTGAGTTTTGTGATCCGTTGCACCGCTAGTAAACGCACGGATGGCATGACCCTGTTCTCCCTCATCTTTCCCAGTGTTTTGCCACTCTCACATGTTAATATGGTGAATCAGTCTCTAATGCACTGAAGTGACAGTACCGGATGCAGTGAAGTGACAGTACCGTGAGCCTCTGCGGGTCCGTTCTGCTCGTCTCGGCTCCTGAGCTGCTGCAGAAACACCTCCATGCTCAGCGTCAGGTGCAGCTCTTTGTTGTTGAGCCAGTGGACGGTGAACGAGCCGCCCGGTTCCTCCTCATCCGAGCCGTTCATGGCCGAGATGGAGGGCAGCAGAGGGATGTCTGCACACACACACACACACACAGGCCTGTGGGTCTCGCGGGTGTTTTGACAACAGGTTTGAAAGAGATGAAGAGCGACAGCAGAAAAGTTTTGGATCAGTCATATTTTTAATGTTTTTAAAAGAAGTCTCTTCTGTGAAATATTATTCTAATGTAAATCCTCTGTTTTCTATGTGAATATACAGTAAAGTATAATTTATTCCTCAGCATCATTACTCCAGTCTTCAGTGTCACATGATCCTTCAGAAATCACTCTAATATGATGATCTGATGCTCAAGAAACATTTATGATTATCAATGTTACATAGAAAACAGCTGATTTACATTATAATAATATTTCACAATATTACTGTTTTTGTGTATTTTTAATCTTGGTGAGCAGAAGAGACTCTTTTAAAAACATAAAAAATCTGACGATCCCAAACTTTTGACTGGGAGTGTATAGCTTTTCATCAACTCATGTTTAGTAAACCATTTACTATTATATATACCTGATGATTCAGGCCAACTGAGTGTGAGTTCACCATCATCTCTGTACAGTCTCCAGTCATGTGAGTTTCAGTTAGCATCACTAAAGGTCACGTTACCTGTGGCGGGGTTAATGCTGGCAGCGATGTGGAAGTGGCACAGGGCGTTGGCGTGCGTGATGTTGGCGCGGTGTGAGTAGTGTTTGTTCTGCTGTTGTGGAAGAGGACCGGTGTACGACAGCTGAGATAAACTCCTCACCTCCTCTCTCCACGAGCGCTTCAGGTTCAGGTTCAGCTGTGAACAGAGCGCCGCAGATCATCAGTGAACACTAGCGGTGCATGTGATTAACATGTGCTGTCGTCTGTCATTAATGTTAATAGATCAACTGAATACAGCTTTAACAAAGATGAAACTTTATTTCATTTCTACAGTGAAAAATAAGTGTTATTTTTCATTTAGGCTTAATTATTAATTTCTGTACCTGAACACTACTGTTAAACTTTGTTATTTAGTGTTCATCTCTGCTTGTAATCTGTGTATTTGTTCTTATTTTATCACTGACTGTTCACTTGTTTTTAATAATGTTTGAACTTTATCAGTTAGGCTAGTAGTTTTTGATGTGATATCGAAGAACTTCAAGTGAGCTTTAAGTAATAAATGAAAAGCAAAATTACCCCCCCCCCCATATATATATATATATATATATATATATATATATATATATATATAAGTATACAGTAAACACACAGCCTTCGGCTCGCTCACCTCCATCGGGCTCTGGTTCAGGGTGTTGCTGGAGGACTTCTTCATGTTGTTTGTCTTGTCGTTGTGTCTGAGTCCGGACAGCAGGCAGTCGCTGGGCAGAAGCGTTTCGGCCCACAGTCGACACACACTGTCCTTGCAGCAGGTCAGCAGCACGTTACACACCACTCCTCTGGAGGAACACACACACACACACACACACACACACACACACACAGCGAGAGCGTCACACCGTGTCCTAATGAGACGTGACGCACAATAAAAGGCATCTTTTCCATGTTAATCAGGGTTTTTGTCCTAACCAGCCGCGACTATTGGGGAATTTTCTTTGTCTCATGTATTCAGTTTATAAGCTGATGTACCAGACAGGTCAGAGCAGGTCAGAGCAGGTCAGAGGGGTTTTGCAGGTGAAAAGTACCCGAACCCTGAAGGAGGGATGCAGGTGGTTGTTATATTAAGATGTTTGAGATTTTCCACCAATAGAGAGAAGGCCCCGAGAGAGATGAGAGAGATGTTTTTAATGGTGGCAATAACACAAGGATGGGCAGAAAAGAAGAGGTAGAGATGAGGATGCCCATTGGGTACCTAACGATAAGAAAAAGGCATAAGACATGAAGTCTGGAAATGGTAACTTTAGATGGCCAGCTGGCATCTCACTTTATTGCTTGTTCAATTAAGTAAATTCTTCTGAGACCTGGAACTTCACGTCCTACCCGAACCAGAAAGACTTTGAATTTGCCACAACCCGACACGCAACGATTCTATGTTAGAAACGCTCTCTATTGGTGCATTCAAGTCCTCCTGGGAAGTTTGTACGTACGATTGTTGCATTGTTAAATTAGCTCACTTAATTTTTATTTATTTGCCCCAGAAAACAAAGACAGTTAATGCAACTTGATTTAAGAATTTTGTAGCTATTTGGACTGGAAACAAGACAAAAATACTAAGTAAGAAAAGCATTTTCTACAGTGCGTAGTCGCTTCGCTTCTGGTGTGGACAGGCATGTCGCTGGAATCTTATCGCATCGCGTCTGGTTAGGACACGTGTAAGGCGTCTTCAGGCCGAGACTTCGAGACTGGACTCACCTGGGCATGTGTTTGCTGGTCTTTCTCCAGGAGAAGCCGGTGACGGAGCGAGGGTGAGCCAGGTAAATGAAGGAGAAGTTGATCTCAGAGCGCAGGTCGAGCGGGGTGAAGAGTTTGGTGACGTCCGCCTGCCATTTGCTGGTGCTGTACCACACTTTCACCAAACAGTCGTCCTGCAACAACACACACTCACGAGTCACGACTGCCGACTGATCAGATATGAAATGGATGTTTCTTGTTGTAAATAAACAGACGGCATATTCAAATCGAGGATGGCAAGATTTTGGGTGAATAGCGACTTATTTTTTTTTCTTATGTTTTTAACACAAAGCTGTCAAATGACTTCAGAAAATTTGGAATAAAGTGCACACTTTTTCACCAACCGCTCACAGTAGCCGTGTTTCTGTTACCCTTCAAATTGTGCAAATTGAAATTGCGAACTGAAAACAGGCCCAATGGAAACGTAAACCTACCAACATCCGTTGCCATAATTTTTGCAATGACTTATGAGTTTTCCACGAGAGGAAAAAATGATGTTTAAGTCACACAACATCGGTTAATGGAATCACCGTCATTTCACAATAGTTTTTTATCGAAATTTAGAACATATCGCAAATGTTTTGCACAAATCTTTAATGGAGACGCAGCTAGTGAAACTGTTGTTCATCTCCGAGCAATGAGTGCTTTTGAACAAATATGAAAATCATTGGGACGTTAACTAATGTTAACAAATACAACTTTTGATTTTAATAATGAATTAGTTAATGTAGAAACTAACATCAACTAAGATTAATAAATGCTGTAGAAGTGCAGTTCATTCTTATTTCATGTTAACTAATGTAGTTTACTAATGCAAACTAAGGAAACCTTATGGTAAATGTTTCCATATTGTCTAATAATCATTATTGACAAAATCCCGGAAAATATGGAGTCATTAAGTGCACATATCACATGTACAAGCACAAACCTGTCCTGCAGTCGCAAAAAACTCTCCGTCAGGGGAAAACTTGATGAAGTGAGTCGAAGCGGCGGACCTGTAACATCCAGAGAGATTTTACTGGAGCAGTTCGAGTGTATTCAGAGAAACTCTGAGTGACGAGAAGGACTACCACTGACTTGCATTGCCATATGCTTCTCCAGGAGCGCTGAGGACCCACGGCCTCATCTTCAGGATCTGCACTGAGACACACGTTACACCACAGCTGAAGACACGCCGAGCCCGTCAGGAGACACGTACCTGAGGAGAACCGCGTTAGAGAACAGCGTTAGAGAACAGCATTTAGAGAAGAGAACAGCGTTAGAGAACAGCATTAGAGAACAGCGTTAGAGAAGAGAACAGCATTAGAGAACAGCGTTAGAGAAGAGAACAGCGTTAGAGAACAGTGTTAGAGAAGAGAACAGCGTTAGAGAAGAGAACAGCGTTAGAGAACAGCGTTAGAGAAGAGAACAGCGTTAGAGAACAGCGCTAGAGAACAGCATTAGAGAACAGCGTTAGAGAAGAGAACAGCGTTAGAGAACAGCATTAGAGAACAGCGTTAGAGAAGAGAACAGCGTTAGAGAACAGCGTTAGAGAAGAGAACAGCGTTAGAGAACAGCGCTAGAGAACAGCATTAGAGAACAGCATTAGAGAAGAGCGTTAGAGAAGAGAACAGAGCTAGAGAACAGCATTAGAGAAGAGAACAGCGTTAGAGAACAGCGTTAGAGAAGAGAACAGCGTTAGAGAACAGCGTTAGAGAAGAGCGTTAGAAGAGAACAGCGTTAGAAAAGAACAACGTTAGAGAACAGCGTTAGAGAACAGCGTTAGAGAACAGCGTTAGAGAACAGCGTTAGAGAAGAGCGTTAGAAGAGAACAGCGTTAGAAAAGAACAACGTTAGAGAACAGCGTTAGAGAACAGCGTTAGAGAACAGCGTTAGAGAAGAGAACAGCGTAAGAGAACAGCGTTAGAGAACAGCGTTAGAGAAGAGAACAGCGTTAGAGAACAGCGTTAGAGAACAGCGTTAGAGAACAGCGTTAGAGAACAGCGTTAGAGAACAGCGTTAGAGAACAGCGTTAGAGAACAGCGTTAGAGAACAGCGTTAGAGAAGAGAACAGCGTTAGAGAACAGCGTTAGAGAACAGCGTTAGAGAACAGCGTTAGAGAACAGCGTTAGAGAAGAGCGTTAGAAGAGAACAGCGTTAGAAAAGAACAACGTTAGAGAACAGCGTTAGAGAACAGCGTTAGAGAAGAGAACAGCGTAAGAGAACAGCGTTAGAGAACAGCGTTAGAGAAGAGAACAGCGTTAGAGAACAGCGTTAGAGAACAGCGTTAGAGAACAGCGTTAGAGAACAGCGTTAGAGAACAGCGTTAGAGAACAGCGTTAGAGAACAGCGTTAGAAGAGAACAACGTTAGAGAACAGCGTTAGAGAACAGCGTTAGAGAACAGCATTAGAGAACAGCGTTAGAGAAGAGAACAGCGTTAGAGAACAGCGTTAGAGAAGAGAACAGCGTTAGAGAACAGCGCTAGAGAACAGCATTAGAGAACAGCGTTAGAGAAGAGCGTTAGAGAAGAGAACAGAGCTAGAGAACAGCATTAGAGAAGAGAACAGCGTTAGAGAACAGCGTTAGAGAAGAGAACAGCGTTAGAGAACAGCGTTAGAGAAGAGCGTTAGAAGAGAACAGCGTTAGAAAAGAACAACGTTAGAGAACAGCGTTAGAGAACAGCGTTAGAGAACAGCGTTAGAGAACAGCGTTAGAAGAGAACAGCGTTAGAAAAGAACAACGTTAGAGAACAGCGTTAGAGAACAGCGTTAGAGAACAGCGTTAGAGAACAGCGTTAGAGAAGAGAACAGCGTAAGAGAACAGCGTTAGAGAACAGCGTTAGAGAACAGCGTTAGAGAACAGCGTTAGAGAACAGCGTTAGAGAACAGCGTTAGAGAACAGCGTTAGAGAAGAGAACAGCGTAAGAGAACAGCGTTAGAGAACAGCGTTAGAGAAGAGAACAGCGTTAGAGAACAGCGTTAGAAAACAGCGTTAGAGAACAGCGTTAGAGAACAGCTTTAGAGAACAGCGTTAGAGAACAGCGTTAGAGAACAGCGTTAGAGAACAGCGTTAGAGAAGAGAACAGCGTTAGAGAACAGCGTTAGAGAAGAGAACAGCGTTAGAGAACAGCGTTAGAGAACAGCGTTAGAGAACAGCGTTAGAAGAGAACAGCGTTAGAGAACAGCGTTAGAGAACAGCATTAGAGAACAGCGTTAGAGAAGAGAACAGCGTTAGAGAACAGCGTTAGAGAAGAGAACAGCGTTAGAGAACAGCGCTAGAGAACAGCATTAGAGAACAGCGTTAGAGAAGAGCGTTAGAGAAGAGAACAGAGCTAGAGAACAGCATTAGAGAAGAGAACAGCGTTAGAGAACAGCGTTAGAGAAGAGAACAGCGTTAGAGAACAGCGTTAGAGAAGAGCGTTAGAAGAGAACAGCGTTAGAAAAGAACAACGTTAGAGAACAACGTTAGAGAACAGCGTTAGAGAACAGCGTTAGAGAACAGCGTTAGAGAAGAGCGTTAGAGAAGAGCGTTAGAAGAGAACAGCGTTAGAAAAGAACAACGTTAGAGAACAGCGTTAGAGAACAGCGTTAGAGAACAGCGTTAGAGAAGAGAACAGCGTTAGAGAACAGCGTTAGAGAACAGCGTTAGAGAACAGCGTTAGAGAAGAGAACAGCGTAAGAGAACAGCGTAAGAGAACAGCGTTAGAGAACAGCGTTAGAGAAGAGAACAGCGTTAGAGAACAGCGTTAGAGAACAGCGTTAGAGAACAGCGTTAGAGAACAGCGTTAGAGAACAGCGTTAGAGAACAGCGTTAGAGAAGAGAACAGCGTTAGAGAACAGCGTTAGAGAAGAGAACAGCGTTAGAGAACAGCGTTAGAGAACAGCGTTAGAGAACAGCGTTAGAAGAGAACAACGTTAGAGAACAGCGTTAGAGAACAGCGTTAGAGAACAGCGTTAGAGAACAGCGTTAGAGAAGAGCGTTAGAAGAGAACAGCGTTAGAAGAGAACAGCGTTAGACAAGAGAACAGCGTTAGAGAACAGCGTTAGAGAAGAGCGTTAGAGAAGAGAACAGCGTTAGAGAAGAGAACAGCGTTAGAGAACAGCGTTAGAGAACAGCGTTAGAGAACAGCGTTAGAGAACCGCATTAGAGAAGAGAACAGCTTTAGAGAACAGCGTTACAGAAGAGAACAGCGTTAGAGAACAGCGTTAGAGAAGAGCGTTAGAGAAGAGAACAGCGTTAGAGAAGAGAACAGCGTTAGAGAACAGCGTTAGAGAACAGCGTTAGAGAACAGCGTTAGAGAACAGCGTTAGAGAACAGCGTTAGAGAACAGCGTTAGAGAAGAGAACAGCGTTAGAGAACAGCGTTAGAGAACAGCGTTAGAGAACAGCGTTAGAGAACAGCGTTAGAGAAGAGAACAGCGTTAGAGAAGAGAACAGCGTTAGAGAAGAGCGTTAGAGAACAGCGTTAGAGAAGAGCGTTAGAAGAGAACAGCGTTAGAGAAGAGAACAGCGCTAGAGAAGAGAACAGCGTTAGAGAATAGAACAGCGCTAGAGAAGAGAACAGCGTTAGAGAAGAGAACAGCGCTAGAGAAGAGAACAGCGTTAGAGAAGAGAACAGCGTTAGAGAAGAGAACAGCGTTAGAGAAGAGAACAGCGTTAGAGAAGAGAACAGCGCTAGAGAAGAGCGTTAGAAGAGAACAGCGTTAGAGAAGAGAACAGCGTTAGAGAAGAGAACAGCGTTAGAGAAGAGAACAGCGCTAGAGAAGAGAACAGCGTTAGAGAAGAGAACAGCGTTAGAGAAGAGAACAGCGTTAGAGAAGAGAACAGCGTTAGAGAAGAGAACAGCGTTAGAGAAGAGAACAGCGCTAGAGAAGAGCGTTAGAAGAGAACAGCGTTAGAGAAGAGAACAGCGTTAGAGAAGAGAACAGCGTTAGAGAAGAGAACAGCGCTAGAGAAGAGAACAGCGTTAGAGAAGAGAACAGCGTTAGAGAAGAGAACAGCGTTAGAGAAGAGAACAGCGCTAGAGAAGAGCGTTAGAAGAGAACAGCGTTAGAGAAGAGAACAGCGTTAGAGAAGAGAACAGCGTTAGAGAAGAGAACAGCGCTAGAGAAGAGCGTTAGAAGAGAACAGCGTTAGAGAAGAGAACAGCGCTAGAGAAGAGAACAGCGTTAGAGAAGAGAACAGCGTTAGAGAAGAGAACAGCGTTAGAGAAGAGAACAGCGCTAGAGAAGAGCGTTAGAAGAGAACAGCGTTAGAGAAGAGAACAGCGTTAGAGAAGAGAACAGCGTTAGAGAAGAGAACAGCGCTAGAGAAGAGAACAGCGTTAGAGAAGAGAACAGCGTTAGAGAAGAGAACAGCGCTAGAGAAGAGCGTTAGAAGAGAACAGCGTTAGAGAAGAGAACAGCGTTAGAGAAGAGAACAGCGTTAGAGAAGAGAACAGCGCTAGAGAAGAGCGTTAGAAGAGAACAGCGCTAGAGAAGAGAACAGCGTTAGAGAAGAGAACAGCGTTAGAGAAGAGAACAGCGCTAGAGAAGAGAACAGCGTTAGAGAAGAGAACAGCGCTAGAGAAGAGAACAGCGTTAGAGAAGAGAACAGCGCTAGAGAAGAGCGTTAGAAGAGAACAGCGCTAGAGAAGAGCGTTAGAAGAGAACAGCGTTAGAGAAGAGAACAGCGCTAGAGAAGAGAACAGCGTTAGAGAAGAGAACAGCGCTAGAGAAGAGAACAGCGTTAGAGAAGAGAACAGCGTTACAGAAGAGAACAGCGTTAGAGAAGAGAACAGCGCTAGAGAAGAGCGTTAGAAGAGAACAGCGTTAGAGAAGAGAAGAGCGTTAGAAGAGAACAGCGTTAGAGAAGAGAACAGCGTTAGAGAAGAGAACAGCGTTAGAGAAGAGAACAGCGCTAGAGAAGAGCGTTAGAAGAGAACAGCGCTAGAGAAGAGAACAGCGTTAGAGAAGAGAACAGCGTTAGAGAAGAGAACAGCGCTAGAGAAGAGAACAGCGTTAGAGAAGAGAACAGCGTTAGAGAAGAGAACAGCGCTAGAGAAGAGAACAGCGTTAGAGAAGAGAACAGCGTTAGAGAACAGAACAGCGTTAGAGAAGAGAACAGCGCTAGAGAAGAGCGTTAGAAGAGAAGAGCGTTAGAGAAGAGAACAGCGTTAGAGAAGAGAACAGCGTTAGAGAAGAGAACAGCGTTAGAGAAGAGAACAGCGCTAGAGAAGAGAACAGCGCTAGAGAAGAGAACAGCGTTAGAGAAGAGAACAGCGCTAGAGAACAGCGTTAGTTGGATTGTTGCAGGTGACAGACAGCCTATCAGTAATCAATCTTAGGGTCACGTGTCGTGAAGTTCGGCGATTAGTACGATTTCTCTCTTCTAGTGATCTGTGAGAGACAGTACCGTTGTCACAACTAATGGGTTAAAGTTTTGTTTTCATGGAAAATAAGTCTTTCTGCTTTGCTGTTTGTTTGTTTGTTTTAAACTTTCTTTAGTTTTCTAATATGACACTTGTTTTTTTCTGAACAAAGGTCCAAAAAAGAAACAACAGCACGGTATACCAAATGTGTAAAAATAAGGGAACTCGAGTTAAAGATAAATATTCCTGATACATAAAATAAAGGTGTTCCACACAGATCACAGCGGTAACATCGGAAGGGTGTGGGAGAAAAATATATATAAAAAAAAAAAAGAGAAAGAAAAAAAATTCCTACCATAACAAGATAACATTAGTTAGGTAAATAAATTAAGGGTTACAAAGATATAATTTAGATATAAAAAAAGTGATCTAATAGGCTTCCATATTTTACAAAATATATCTATTTGTCATTGTTAATAAATCATAGCTTCTCAATATGAATATTGCTCACTAAGCTGTACATCGACTGTCGGGACAATGTCCAGTTTCCACCTTTGAAGAAACAATCTCTTCCCAAGAACCATAAATAAAGAGTTTTGCTGTTTGTTAAAGCAGTTTTGCTGTTGGGCAGTTGTACAGTTATGATTGTGTAGCTTTTTTTCTGATCAGTCTGTTACAGACCACTTGATTCAAATGTGCATGAATGGACACACACAGATGTGCACTTCTCCTGTGGGGGTGGTTGGAGTGTTAGACGATTATGGCTGTCTGTTTTTGTCAATTCAGTTGTTTAATTTCTATAGGTTTTATAACATTCTAAAAGCTCTTAATTCCACAGATCCTACAAACTGCTCAGTGTATTCACGGCTTCAGAGGCATGAGGTGCTGTAACAATGCATTTACTTTTTACTTTTGATACTCAAGTACTTTTAAAAACAAGTACTTCTGTACTTTTACTTCAGTAAAAATCAGTCTTAACAACTTTTACTAGTAATGGAGTAATACTTGAGCAGTAGCATCTGAACTTCACTGGAGTAAGGGAGTTGTAAGGGAGATCTCACGTACCGGTTGGGTGCCACGTCAGGATCTGTGCGACGGACTGCAGGACGAACTGCCCGCTCTTCTGCCAGTGATAATTCAGCTTCTGCTGAACAGAACACCAAACATCCTTTACACGCATGCATTTGTCAGATGCTTTCATGTACTGCATTCAAGGAGTGCATTGGGCATCTAACGTTTGGAATAAGTACGATTTTTATGTTTTTGAAAGAAAACCAAGGCTGCATTTATGTGATGAAAAATAAAGTAAAATATCTAATTTCATATTTTTGTGGAAACCGTGATACATTACTGTTCAAAAGATTGGGGTCAGTAAGATCTAGAGATTAATATTTTTATTACGCAAGAACAATTGATCAAAAGTGTCAGTAAAGACATTAATAATGTTACAAAAGATTTATGCTGTTCTTTTCATCAAAGAATCCTGAAAAATAAAATGTACACAACTGTTTTCAACACTGGTAATAATCATAAATCT